>NW_026555337.1:42351515-42446998 GCF_029017545.1 Prosopis cineraria
CCTTCCAAAAATATCCACAAAACTCTAGAAATACTTTTAATCAAATGTTCAACCAAAATAACATAATATTAGGCCAAAAATAAAATCAAAGCCAAGAATACAAACCAAAACAAAATGCACATTTTCCTAATTTGGGCAATAAAAATATATACAATTGAGCCAAAATGGATTAGAATTTAAGAAAAATGTAATGAAATAATATGAAATTCTAGAGGTTAACATATACGCAATGGACTTCCTTAATCATTTCAAAGTTGCATAAGGTTACTCTAATTTTTGAATTGAAAAAGGTATTGAAGTGTTCAATTTTGAAAACTTAAGATCTCATTTGTAAAACTTACAAACTTGATAATCTTTTTGGGATTAGTTCCTTGATTACTTCGATTCAAAGCTAAGTGGAGATTATAAGGAAGATCTTACAATTTAGGAATATTTACTTGTTATCAAGGTTTAGTTGAATAAAGATATACTAGAAATGAGCATAGATGTATGTAAATGGAAATACAAGAGAGTTTGGAGAATTTAAGTTCTTATGATTAGTGGAATTAATTGATTTAGCTTCGTGTTCATAAAGAATTCTTATAATTTATGTAGATTGACTTTGATTGTCATGTTAACAAGTGAAATCCATAAGTCTTAGGGTTAAAGGAATTTAAGTTCTTTATTCCACATGGTATGCCATCGTAAAGAAATTAACTAGTTGGCTTACTATTATGACCCTTGATGTTATCCTTTTCTTTGATTGGGACTGGGTAAGCTCAAGAGACATGTGACACCTTTCTAGTATGTGTGTGATGGAGATGGAACTCATTGATTTGATCATGAATTTCTAGCTAGACTACCTCCCTCTTCGTTAGAATCTTTATTCAACTTATTTCCCCTTTTGTCCTCTCTTGATAACACATTCTAGAAGGACTCTTACTAAAATAAAGCATTAAACAAATAACTAATATTTATAAAGTAAAGCAATTAGATGACAATAACAATGACAAGTAGATAATCATACATAAGTAAATAATATAAGTCTATAAGCATATCTATAAAGCAATATATAGTATCTATAGTAGGTCTAACAATTATTAAACAAGTCTAAAAAATTCAATGACTAACTAAGTGCCTTTTAAAAAAGACATCAAGAACTGTTAGGGTAAAAAAAAAAAAATAACAACTCATTGACGAAAGCACGTTATAGTCAAAAAATCCTTTTTATCATTATTAATGCCTTGCAAAGCCTCATTGAGTGTCTTTCTCAAATTTGAGTGGCATATCTCTTTCCCTTCTTATTCAATTCTTCCCTCAATTCCCTAATGGCTATTGAGAGAAACATGAACCATGGGCTATCTTCCAAAAAGATCTTATACTTCTCTAGCACAATCTTCAAGTCATTAGCATGCCTGATTTTATTTGCATATCTTTCTACACAAGGTTTCTAACCAAAGAATGCATTAGCAGTTGATCAACCTCTTGATCCTCTAACATCTTTTAGATCTCACAAGATCCTCTACTAGAGATAGGCCCTTTTCCTTTAATTCTGCTCTTAAAATATGATTTCAGTAATGCCTCTACTTTCTTTGAGGAATTACTCTACATAACTTTCATGAAAATATTTTTCTCCTCATTAAAATAATAAGATATAGGATAATATAATGGAGAGTCATGACTATTAGACATATTCAATTAATGTCAACAATACAATTAAGAAAAGCTCCAATTAAATTTTTGCGAAGAAAATAGTGGAAAATGGTCAATAACACATATAAAACATATAAAAATTCTACAAAAAAAAGAAAATAATATATCATTATATAGATCATGAATTTAGAGATTTTATGGTCTAAACTATGCCTTAAAAGGAGCTCCCATACACCCGCACATGTCTCCAGAAGGTTTTAGGATGAAAAAAAATGAAAAATAGGACAAAGCCTACCCTCGACGCCGGCATGTGACATACATGCGTAAGAGCGTATGTCACTTACGCCCCAAAATAACTAAGTTAACACTAATATAGTACTAGTGGCAACCTAGGTTATTCTTCACTAAGCAAGCTAACTAAGGTTAATTAATGCTAACTAGTAGACTAAACTAACTAAGGATTGATTGATTTGAGCTAATTAAACTAAGTGGACATATTTAATTAAAAACCTAATTAACTAGTGAAATGAAAATATGAGTGTTTAAATCTTTCTAAAGTGGAGTCTTATAAGTTATGGTATTCTAGATTCCTTATCTATTCTTTATAATTAGGCTTAGGTTAATTTCCACTCTCTTACCCAAATTAAACGCCTTACACAATTTTTATAAGTGTGCCTTCTTAACCAATTCAATTAACTAGGTCCTTGCACAATTTTTTATAAGTCCTTAATCAATTCTTTAGTTAAGTGCAAAGTAATCAAAATTTCCCTTAGGTTTCCCTTAAGTGCAGCTTGGTCTATGGTAAGTACTATGCATAATTTCATACACAAGATGTTTTATCAAGAACCAACCAAACATATTTATGCATAGCCAATGCAAGATACATTCAACACACATAAAATATATATTTATATGAATTATAATATATGGGCAAAAATTTCCAACAACTACACAATGGAGAATCAAGTGAAAAAACAATAAACCATCAAATTAAATACAAATTTTGGTCAATAAAAATAAGATATAATAATGTTCTTAATTTAAAAATAAGATTACATCAACCAAGGTTTAATATAGAGTGGCCATGACCTTCGTCCTTCCTCGAGACACTTCAAAACTCCCTTGGCATCCTTTCCTCTTAGCACTCCTTATAGATTTAACCTCTAGTCATCTTGAAATCGACTTGACCACAATCCTTCCACCATGGCTGAAGATTTGGAAGCCAGACCAAGAAAATGAAGCTTAGGATTTGAAAAGTGAGTTGGAAGAAGAAGAATGGTGGAGTAGGATTAAGATTATGATAGTTGGATCATGACATATAGAGGAGAGAAGATGAGATGGGATGAAGAACATGAAGAATGATGGAGAGAGAATAGAGAAGGTGGCAGCAAAAATGAGAGTGAATAGAAGAATGAATGCTGAAAATAAAATTACAGTAGTTTGATTCAAATCTAAGGTGAATGGGCCTAACTCTATTATTAAGAAAATGGATGAAAAATAATCTAGGGTAATTTTATTCTTTACCTTGGTAAAATGCACAAAAATTCAAAGTGAAATGTTCTGAAAATTGAATTAAATAAATCTAAAGGCAATAGAAAATTAAGAGAGAGAGTAAGTGGAATCAAAATGTGGTATAATGTGCGTAAGACCATACAAGGCTTATACTTTCACCCCAAAACTCAAGTATTTCACCTCTTGACTCATCTATTATTCCAATCCAGTGATCCTCATATGCCAAATCCAAGGGGTACAAACCTACACAAATAAATATGACACACAAGATCAAAGTTCAAAGCATATGGATAATAATTGCATTTTCAATTAAAATTAATTTTCAAATATATGTCATAATGAAATTAAATAATAAAAAATGATTATGACATCAAAAAGGGGTAAAGGGGTGTGCCAAATAGCCCAAAAATTATAAGCCACACATACACAAAAATGACCTAGCCCAAGTACAAGAAAAGAAGTCAACCTAAAACTTTAACTTTCCAAAACAGTCAAATTGTGAAATTAATTATTCTCAATCTAAGATGAATTTGAAAAATATAAGTAAATCATTATTCTTTTAGACTAAAAATTCATCTTGACAAATATTTTCAAACATTTTCTGAAAAGTCTAATTTTATGACCAAAATGTCCTTAATGCACAAAATCCTACACTTAGACAATTTTTCACAATTAATGCAACAAGTGTGCAATTTGAATAAATATAACATGATTTTTGGTCAATAGTAACAAGGAAAAGTGTGGAATAAATGTAACTTATCAACGCGCCACCACAAAGGCTAAATTTGCCACATGTGCCTCGCCATTGGATTCCTCTTACTGTCACAAGTCCAACCACATGTTTACTTTAACTAAAGGGTAAGCATGTGCCCCGCATGCATTGACCAAGTAAGCAAAGCAAATGTATATATTATTAATTTTTTAGGCTGGATCGAGTTGGGTCGACCACCCCAGCTCAGGTCGACAGGTCAACGAGTCAACCATTTAACCTGCTCAGGTCAGGTGTCACTCGAATTGATGCACTGCATGCCTCTGTGGTTTAAAATGATGTGTCATTTTGACTAGGGTTAAAATGACACCTCGTCGAGGTTATCCTTGACCTTGAGGCGGGTTGTCTAACCCAGTTCGAACTTAGCGAGACCCTAAAACTCGTCACAATCTTTTAGCCATAACTCCTCTATTTGATGTGATTCCCATCTCATTGGAACCGTCTCATCACCCTTTACACAATCATACCAATTTTGCAAGCTAAAATCCCAAATTTCAAATACCCAAAATTTTGAGAAAAAAAAATCCTCCTCTGTATGTTCACAACAGTAGCTTTAATAGAGGTTTTAGATGTGTCTAAAAGTTGTTTTTAACTCACAAGAACATCTTAAGGGAGAAGGGAAAGCCTAGAAAGGCATAAAACTCAATATGTAGAGATCTAGAATCAAAATAAAAACCTAGAAAATAAACAAAAAAATAAATAAATTCTAGAAATAAAAATGAAAGCCAGAAAACAACACACATAATATGAACACATTCAATATTAAATGTAGTAGAAAGTAAGCATGCTAAGAAGCTAACCAGGTCCTAAATCAAGGTAAGGAAACCCCTTGATCAATAAATGGTTGGGGTAGGAAAGTAATGCATGATACATGTTCAAGTAGTATAAAAGAAAAGGACTAATAAAATAAAAAATAAAAAAATTTAAATTTTACTAGTATTACCCACAACTTCAGTCGTAGGAGCGACACGGCTCTAATGTTATTAAATGATTATTAAATAAATAATAAATTGAATAAATAATTAGGTTAGAGTTTTATTAAATCTAGGGGTAGTAGAACCTATTCAACCACTCACATGAGTTTAGACTACTAGAGTCTAAACTATAGTGCCCAGCAAATGCACCAAAGAGAAAGAAGGGAGACGAAGAGTGAACTAGAAAACTGTTCGATCTAGGATACTCCCACCTCCAGCCTCTGGTTATTATTTATAGTGAAGGGAGGTCTCTATGTAAAAAAGAAATCTAATAAACATTAATTCACCTCATTATGGAGGAAACATGTTGATTGGAATAATCATTATCATGACAAAGGATTGTTTTCCTTTTAGGCTAGCAATAAAAAATTAATCGAATTAATTTTAGATTTTAGTCAACTTATTATGACTGAAATTTTTGTAAATCCCACCAATGACTCATCATGTGCAAAAATCATGCGAATTCAAATTCTAAAAGAAATACATGGTCACCTTAAGCCTTAGCTTACAAAACCTAAACCAAGGGCAATATACAACTATCATAAGAGCTCTTCATCAATACATAGCTAACATAAAAGAATCACACAAATGCAAGAAGCTTTAACTCTTACAACTCACTTTCGTTCCTATTTTTTCACTACCCTTGTTCATTTTTATCTTGTCTTAGTTCATTGAAACCTTTGATAATATTAAGATTATCGTGGCTCCTCATATTCATTCCCCAAATTTTCAAAATCCAACGCATTATGGGTGAGGATTTTAAAGGATTATATTTTCCTAAATCAGATTTTCTTGAAGCTAAGAAGGGAGGGAGAGCATCATGAGGTTGGTTGAGTATTCTTGATGGGAGAAATTTTTCAAAGCTATATTTCATCTAGAGGGTGGTTAGTGGAGTAGGAGTGAAGATATGGAAATTGAGGAGTAATTGATTTGACTAGTTGAGGAAGTAGAATTATCATATTTTAGGGTCTCAAGTTCAAGTTTTAAGATATGCAGTTGCATTAAATAAAAAATGTTAAAGGCATCTTTGAGGTATCTGTGAAGCTGTCGTTAGTAAGAATGATCCCACATAGCAAGGTCCGGATTAGTTTGGGTAAGTGGTGATAATACTCACGAGTCTTCTAAGATACCGAGCAATGAAATAAGAAATGGGTGCTTGTCTTAGACCTAGAAAAATTAGTTGAAGGTAACGATGTTGATAGGGAAAAGGTGTCTGAAGTTATTAGGTATTAGATGAGTTTATATGAATTCTTGATCACGGAGAAATGAAAAAGATCTTGCAAATTCCTGTATCAGTAATGAGTGGGAGGATAAGCTGAAGTGAAGAAGGAGTAGGATTGGGTACGCTGTGATGAAAGATAGTAGAGATAGGCTAATCAGTGAAAGACTTAAATCATCTGATAGGGTTTCTGAGGAGATGTGGAAGATTATATGGGAATTAAAGGTGCCTCCAAAGATACAACACTTTATGTGGAGAGTAGTGAATGAGGGGTTCGAACCCAAAGAAGCTCTCTTCAGGAGGAAATGCTGTGAGAACCCAACTGTGTGATATGTGAAAGTGTGAAGAAATAGTAGAACATTGTTTGTTATTATGTGAATGGGCAAGAATAATATAGCTTGGGTCCACTAGCTCTCAAAATATATCAAGAGAGTGTTAATAGTTTTGACAGATGTTGTATGGGTTTGATAGATGGAAGTAATAGGATAGAAGAGTATCATAAGGCAGTGATAGCATTGTTGTGTTGGTATATCTGGAAAAGTAGATGCAATATGGTATCCAAGGCAATGTTGCATATGAGAAGAAAACTATACAAGATGAAGTCTGCTTTGATGATGAATTATGGAAGGATAGAGGGTCGTTCAAGAAGATAGATGGAAGTGAGAAGGTGAGGAGATGGGAAAAGCCTGAGAAGAAAACCATCAAAATCAACATTGCTGGATCTTATCAAAAGAATATGGGTAAGTCTGGAATTGGGATTGTATGCAGGGACCATGACGGTAGATTGATGGAGGGGTATGCTGGACAAATGAGGTCTTCATCTACTTTAATGTTTGAAGCTCTTGCACTAAGAAAGGCCATTGACTTGGTGAAATTGCGCAGGTATGACCAGGTGATAATTGAAACTCACAGTGAAATATTATATAGAAGAACATCTGTTAGCTCATCATAGAAGTGTGAGTGGAAGAGTCAAGTGGTGGTGGAAGATGTGCTTGAAGCCTGGGATTCGGAATGCGAATGTCGTATTGATACTAAGATCAGTGAATAAAGTTGTCGACTGCGTAGCAGTGACTAGCACAGAGGGGATGTGTCCAATAAATTGGGTGCCTTTACCCTCATCCCCTCTGGTTGCAATTCTGAAGGAGAATAAGCAACAAGCACAGTTAAAGGCTGCTACAGTGGAAAACATGTATGATATAGGGTGAGTTGTTCTTTTCTTTTGTTTAAAGCAAGATTTACCATACCAATAACTTGGGTTGCAATTTTTTCTTTCTTGGTGCTATTGATGTTTGTATTCTGACTTTTTTCCCATTAATAAAATAACTAATTTTGGCCAAAAAAAATCATTACCACACCAATAATGTTGCAGATTACATTGATTGTTAACCATAAAAGCCATACACCGGGAAAACCAGTCAAAAAATGAAATTATCTGGTTTGAATTCAAAGGAAGTAAAATATTCATGGGTCTTGTTCAATCACAGTTTCTCCGATCAACTTCATTGACGTCCTTCAACTAATTAGAATGAGATACATAGGAAAAGCAAAGAACTCTCCGACCTTACCATAACCAACCTAGAAGTTGAGCTTCAATTTTTCATTTTTTTCCAAACCTTATAATCCGTATGTGTCAAACGGCTTGCAAAGGTAGTTTTAATTTGATTTAGCCTAATATAACACCCAACTTGTCTCATACTGAAGGAGATATTTCAGCCAAAAAATACCGTGCTTCACAACCATAGGCCGGTCAAAGTTACCAGAGATGCAACCATGCCAAAACAATACAAGCAACTTTATTCAGCATCCCTTAGATCATGTCGTAATACCGCTGCTCATTCACTACATAATACAGACCGAAGAATGTTGGAGGGTTCTCCCATAAGTACCCATAAGATTTACGCCCCCCTATATAATAGAATAGGGGCAGTGATAATTAAAAATGCAACAAAATGGAACCCTGGAACCCTTTCGAGCACAAGACAAATCTCAGCCCGGTTAATTGGTGGTTTCATAACACAGCATCGAAAAACTGAACCTGATCAGCTGTTCCCATGCTAATCTGCAAGAATATCATTACAGGATTCAGTTGACTGATGCTTACATAAGGAAACTTTGCCCTATCTAAATCTCACCATTTGGGGATTGAGAGCTAGCTGCAGAGAAGTCGGAAGAGGACATAGGGATTGATATTGAGAGTTGTGTTGTAGAAAAAGCTACCTCCTTGGATCTCTCATCCTCCAGTCCAGACCATGATTCCCTGCTTCTAGGCCATTCATCAAATAAAGGTCGAAGAGACTGGCTACCCCCCAGCTTCACAGGCTCCCCAGACGCATACCCACCGGACAGAAATGAGTGCTGAGGATAATCACTCTGCTGCATAGTGCTGTTGTTTGATTTTGAGGTAGCATTTGAGGCAACTCTGGTTGTCATCAAAGGCCATGTGTTTTCCATTGGTGATTCCATCTGGAGACACCTGTTACTTCCCGAAGCTTCAGAAATAAAACTATGCTCGCCAACCTCAGATTTAAGCCCTCGAAGATACCTAATTATTTCACATCAAATTGCCCACGGTTCATGGATTAAACTATTCTACCATGTAATCATAATCGTCCAAAAATTTAATTTCATCATAGCCCAAGGAGGCATATATAGATTATAGAATAAGTTAAAAAGAAGTGCAAGTAACAGCCTTTGAAAAAAACAGTAATTGAAGAAAGCGTGGAGAAATATATTAGATGACAGCTTAATTTGTTACAAGTTATGAAGGTAACTGCAGAGTATTTCATCCCTAATAGAATTGAAATAGAAAAGAGTTCCAGCACATGTAGTGACATACATAGTGAAACGATACTCTGGGTTCTCAAGAAAAAGAATCGTTTTAGTTTGAAGAACTATGTGTAGTATAAATATAAAAGAAGGTAGCAGCAGACACTTAAATAAACAAGAATAAGATCATTTGATAAAATTACCGCATTTAATTTGACGTAATTCATATTGAAAGATAACAGAATCATGTAACACCATTAACTGATAGTGATTGAGCTAGAAAACATCGGAAGTTCGAACCTCTAGAAGTGAAATAATGATATCTCTGACTTCATTCAGTGTGAAGACAGGTAAAATTAAATTCAAAGCATCAATTCTTTTTCCAATGAAAACTAAGCACACGCATTTTCAACTTGATAAAATATTCTATCAAGCATGTTTAAGATTGATGGGATGGAAGCATTATGCACAAGATCAATGCCATCGAAAGTAAATAAAGGCTCACAATTCTCTCAAAATTTTATCAAAAGAACAACAAAAAGAGGACAAGTTTTACTCACGACGCTTTCCAGAATTTCTACTTAATCTGTACGCACGGGCATCACCCAACACCAGAAAAGATAACACATAACAGTTCCAGGAAATGTTAAAAGAGAATAGCTTTCCTCTTCAACGTCAAAAAGAAAGTTCTATGCTGAAAGATGAAGCAAAGCCAGGTAGATAACGGCCACAGAATTTTCTTTGGCTGGAAAAGAAAATCTTGAGGTAGATAATTCAGCAGTGAAAAGCATGGTAGCAACTATTTTTAATGCTTTTTAGATCTCTACACCAAAGTAGAGAAGCAAGAAAGCAAGCAAACTAACAAATAAATAAATAAATAAATAAAGAACCCAACAGAAATAAATGACAACTAGAACCCCCCACTCGTCTGAGAAACTGTAAAAGAATTGAAACTATATGAAAACATAGAGCCCAGAGCACTCCTTATAAGGAAAAGAAAATGAAAAAGTTTCTGCTCTGACATATCCAATGCTCAAATCACATTACGGTCATGGTTACAAATTTGCTCAGGCGACGTAATGTCAATAATATGGGCCCAAACCAGAATAACCTAAGGATATCAGAATCAACAACTCAAAAAATAATTATAACGTCATATTCAAAGTCATGCATCAGATTCAGACAACAAAGAAACTCAAGGACCAGAAGGAGTAACAAAGTTTCCAAAACATACAAACTCAATTATGTATTTTCATGTCCACATAGTCTAGCTCAAATTCACTTTTAAGAAGAGAGCAGTAGTAACAAAGTCTATACCTGTATTCTCTGCTTGGGATCCCATAGGGAATGGAATCCAGATTATACTGAGTCTGGTAGGTTCCAGAACCAGTACCTTGGGGATTAGTAAAGGCATTTGTGGAAAGGTTCTGGGAGTTTTCATTTCTACTACTGCCACCTGTGACAGTCAGTGATGTCACAGTGGATGATGACTGTATCATGGTATGAGATTCCACAGGCTTTCTTGAACGGTTGCGGCCACGGTGCATGTGGCGCTCACAGTATTTTGAGTCTGGGTATGCTTCCTTGGAGCACCTCCACTTTTTCCCATCAGTCCTCCTGCACCGTCCTGGCTCCGGGTCCACCTTCTTCCCATAAAAGGAACAATAACTCACTGCCAAATAACATAAACAGTTAACTCATTCTTTATCACCAATGTCTAGACCCACAGGATGCAATGAAGAAGATGCAACATTAGCAGGAATAACGACAACATGCAATTGCATAACTACAAAATTGAAAGATTCCATCAATGCGTTGAGTATACCACCATTAATTTTATACTTCTTTCTTACTCAGCAGGACGGAGTTTCCACTTCCACACCGACCCCCAGCAGTTTAAATTATATAGTACTTTCTTGGCAGATTTAGTAGTAAAGAAAAAGCTTAATCGAAGGGAGACAAATAATCAACACGTTTAAGCATCTGCGTTTTCCTTAGCTAATATCGCTTAAGGGGAAAAAACCCTTGAATTTGGAAAGGAATGTGAATGCTTAGTTGCAAAAATGACGAATCCCCTACAATTATAAAATTTAAAAAATGAAAAAACGAAAGGATGACTAACTGAATTCATTTGGCCACCAGACAGATACTGGGAAAAGATATAATAAGTTGCCCCATAACCGAAGCTAGACCAAATCAGTAATACCCAGTCTGTCAAGTAGCAAGGCTTAAACCGCAAGTACCTCTTCTGTAAAATCAAGAGTACGTCTTTAATAAAAGGGCGTATCCAATAAGCAGTCTTTTTAGGAATGAAGATATCCATCGCTGTCACTTGAACATTAAGAGCATCCTCATGGTATATTGCAGTTACCAAACTACACAGATTATTTCCTTTTAAAAGGAGTGTTCTAAAGAATGCACGGTTGGCAATGAATGATTCATGAGAAGAATAAAAAGCGGAACACTTTGATCTCAAACAAGAAACATGAGAATGCGTTAACAAAACCAAAACAAACGAGCTACTCATTTGCAATGATAGAAACCCAGAAAGTCAATCCAAAAATCCGGAAGCTTTAAGGGGGAGAAAAGGGCACGGGATTCAGGAACTCACTGGTGGGAGGGTGAAAGAACCTTTGAGAAATGGACTCGAAGCTCTTCTGAATGGGAAGGACAAGATCGGGAGGCACGGGAAGACCCGCCACCAAGTACTTGAAAATCAACGCCTGGTGCTCCAGTTCCTGCCACTGAGAGAGCGTGAACGGTGACCTAGTGATCCCCATCATCCCCGTAGCTGTCCCACCTCCACCACTTGCATTACTACTATTCATTTCCACTAATACTGCTACTTCAGTGAGTTGAAGACGCAGGATTTGTCAAATCAAACATAGCCAGAGGCAGAATATGGTATCACACACAGATCTAACCCTGTCGGAACCATTTGGTTGTGCTTCGTTTCTGCGTAACACACTGCGTATGACCGGAAGGTGTAGGTATCCGCGTCTGTCGGGAAAAGGGGCAATGCCTGTACTAGAAGACTGAAGTCGCAGAATTGATTACTCCGTGAAGTGTACAAAAGCTTCTTCTCGCTAGGGCTTTTCCCCCCTTTATCCTTTTTGTTTTAGGCATAATGTGGTCTGCCAAATGTCGATAAAAAAAAAATATTAAAAAAAAAACTGAAAGACATACACAAATCAAATTTAAATAAGTAGACTTTTTTTAAGTCACCATTTATCTCACGACTAATTTTTATTATTAAGGATTGAAGGAAGGAAACTGGAAATGTTGAGGTCAAAAAAAAAACGAAGGAACTGTGATTGAGGTCAAAAAAACAGAAAAGAAAAGAAAAGAAAAGAAAAGGAACTGTGATGGGGATGAATTTAAGAGGAGGTTAAAGTGATAGGAATTTAAAGGAGTGGGGTCTTGAGGCTGAAGGGAGAGGAACATGACAGAATGGGGAGGGATGGGAAAAGTGAAAGTGAAAGGAAGAAGGAGGCATTGGGCACCGCTGGAGGGAACCAGCGAGCGGCTGCCGGAATGCGGGTGACATTCGACGGGGACCCCACACAGTCACGACACTTGCTTATTCCAAAATGACTAAACCTCGCAACACCATGCCATTCACGCCCCATTCCACGTGCATTCGTTTTGTGGTCCCTTTCACCCCATGCTCCTCAAAACCTCAATGCCTTTTCTTTTCTTTTCTTTTTTTTTTTTTTTTTGATAATAAATGCCTTTTCTATTCTTCCTCTTCTTATAAGGTGCATGTGTAATTATATATAAATAACAGAAAAGACAAGTATAATTAGATTTTATACTTATGTATGAAATATCAACTTTCGATTGTAATATAAAAATAGAGAGGAGAAAATTTTTTAATGAGTTCAATTCTAAAAATAAGTAGAAAATTAAAATTTTTAATATAGATAAAATGAAAAGGAGATATGTAGAGAAAATTATTTACAAATTTTAAACCACACTTATATATATAATTATAAAAATTATGCAATATCTTACGTTTTAAATCAAGTAAAACTTTAAAGAATGTTCTATATTGTAATTTAAAAAATATTTTTTTAGTATTGGTTCTATATTCATCACTCCTTTTGTTTTTACTGTAGATTCATACCCACTTTATTATAAAGCCTTATAATAATTTTAAAAATTACTATAAAACTAAAAAAGGAGGTTGGATAGTTACTGCAATTATATAGGAACCATCCGACGCAAATTACAATAGGGGAGAGATTTTATAAGTTCTTTTCTAAAAATTATACCACTTGAAAGGCTCAGTGGGAACGCAATAACTAAATATATAATAATGTCCATTATTATGATCAAACATGGTTTCTCAAACTGTAAATGACAAACAATGTCATATTAATAGAGTTATTATTGAATAATAACTAATTTTATTATGTTTTATTTGAATATTTTAAAAATATATTTCATATTTATAAAACAAATTTTATGTTCGTTCTTTCTTTTTTAAGTTCAATCTTCCTTTCATTATTGTTTCCATTACAATTTTTATAACTTTTTGATTTTCTTTTGAACACTTAACGAGTGTCAAGATAATTATAGAGCCAAAAATTGTTGAGCATTAAAAACTAGTCAACTAAGGTTAAAAAGATCATTTTCATAAAAAAAGAGCCATCCACCTCGGCCAAGAGGGCATCCGCTATGGCTCATGGTACAGAGACCAATCCCTGTGGCCAAACGCTTTGTCTGCTACAACCAACACACATTTTGTCATCCATTGTGGCTAATGACATGTTTCGCCATAGCCAGCAAGCCAAAATAGCAACATATAGGACAATTCTTGGACTCCAAATTCTGGAACATCTACCTTTTAGCTCGAACCATTGATTAAGGTGATCCAAGCACTTACACAAAGATAATTAAGAGAACTAACTAATGGCACTAGTCTTACCATCATTTAGTATCATATGGGGCTTTTAGACACCTGGGACTAAAAGTGCACCACTTCCTCAACCAAGTGCCTGATAAATCAAGCCATTAGCCTTAATCAACTCATCAAGCATGAACCACGCACATAAGCAAGCATGGTATTTCTAAATAATAGCATGCATGCATAACCTTGTAAGCTATCATAGTTTAACAAATCAAAATTTAGACACACACTTGTACGTTCGGCCTCAACTTAAAAACATATGAGGGCCACCAACAAAAGTGCCCAAGTTTACAAACAGAGTTACACGCAAGTGAAATATAATCTAACATGTACAAACCCTTAATGTTGATAAGATAAATATTCAATTACACATTAAAATAACTAGAGACTTTACAATGAGTAGTAATAAATAGGAGTGAGATTATATAGTCTAAGTAATAAAGCAATTTAATTCAAGCATATATAAATATGACAATAACAAGCAATTGAAGCATGGGATCTCACTTATCATATCATAATCTTGTAATATATGCATCAATAATAATTATAACATGTAACATCTCGATTTCTAATTCCTTGATTTAATAAGATTAATTAGGATAATTAAGAAAGTTGGCGTGGTGTATGGTCAGAGGAGAATAATAAGTGTTTTTAGTTAGAATTTCAGGTATAATTTAGGTTCAAAGTGAAATTAGGTCACATGGGGGCCAAAAAGTGGAGAAAAACAAGTTGCAAAACCTTTGTTCCACATACCATGGTGCGTGGGGATATAGAGGAACTCATATTTGCTCTATTAGGGCATAATTTAGGGGAGTATTTAAGAAGGTTTGAAGCTTCAAATCATCCAAGGTAAGATTCCTAAACCCTTTTTCTCCTTTTCTCTTCTATTTTCTCAAGGATTTGAGTTAGGGTTTGAATGAGGATGATGATTTCGGTCCTATAGGTTATGGGTCTGAATCCATTGATTCAAATGGTATTAATAAGAATTGTTTAGAGTATTTAAACCTAGTATTAATGATTGTGGTGGTTATTGGATGGTGAGTTCTATTAATGTCTGAAAATGGACATTAAATCTATCATTATTATGGTTGTTGAGGTATTAATGGAAATGTGGGTATTCAATGACGCTATATAATGTGAAAGATAGATAATAAACCTAATGGGTAGGCCCAAATGTAAGCAATGTGAGCATTGGGTAATCTAGAAAGGGAAGATTAGAGTTGAAATGTGTCAGATTGGCAATGTTAATGAAAGTTAACTTGGTAAATTATAGATTGAGTTTTTGGACACCTATTTTGGCTTGGGAATTCAAGCTTGGAAGCTATTATATTGAGAGGTAAACCTTTGACCTCTCAAAGATTTAAGGTAACCGGGAGAACCTTATTTTGGGTGGGTAGTTATTTATTAATTATAATATGAAGTGAACTATGTATTAAACATGCAAATTTTGACTTGTAAATGAGTACATCATGCAATGAAAACCTTATATTTATCTAAACACTTTGATATGCATTAAACATGCTAAAGAGATTATAAAATCAGTTTCAAGTTGTAAAAGTAATATTCGAGAATGAATTCCATGTTTATAATGTGTTTAAATGAGTAGTGGATAATGGTTTTAATAAAGATGAGTAATTGATATTGAAAATGCTGTGTTTATGTGCTATAAGAGAAATAAAACTTGATTTTCACTTGGATAATGCACAGTCATAAGCCCAATGTGATTATTATGATAATGAATATGAAAATGTGAAAATGAGTGATCATCTTTTATGGCATGAGGGTATAGCCTTGTCCCACAGTTTATTGAGAGACTATTTCATAGTTTGTCAAGGGATTAGAACCTAGCTTTTTCCACTAGTTCAACAAGGAGAATAATCTAGGGTATGAGACACCCTAGACATTTAAGATTGGGGGAAGCCGTGATTTGAGAGTGAGTCATGTGATCTTTGGTTGGGTCACACTTCACGATTGGTGAGCTTAAGTAGTCCAATCACACAGACGGAGCCCTATTCAATGTTATAGCCTATAGTTTCAATCTGAGGAAATAAGAAAGGTATAATGTTGGTTGATTATTGCCTATGTAAAATATATGACGTATCACACATGTTGAGTTGTGGTAAGTTGTGTGAATAATAGGTCATGGTCACATGTCTAAATGTATTGTAACAATGCACCTAGTGTATGTGAGATGGAAATAGATTGAAGGCGAAATGATAAATTCTGATATGTGGTTAAATGTGTTTTAAGTACTTGGTTTCATATACATGTGTTTGTTTTACAATTGATATACAACTGCATAGGGTAGGACTCACCCCTTTCATTTAATACTTGTTAGGCTTGAGCTCTAGTGTAGAAAGGAAAAAAGCTCAAGAGGCTAGGAATTAGTGCCTTCATATAGTATGTCTCTAGTTTATATTTATTTTATGTAATAGAATATGAATGCCAATTCTAAGTTGCATACCATTACACTTACACTATTTTGTTATTACAACATCTAAGTTGTATTTTAGGCCTGGAGTAATTGTGTATGATGATATATATATAAGTTGATAGGGTCAAAATACTAGTGCAAGTGTAAAAATAATGTTTTAAACATGTTGCAATGATTTTTGGTGTAATGTACTGGAAAAATTGCCTCCCCCTCTATTTTTTGGTAAAAAGGGGTTGATGAGTGATTTTATACTATATTGATATTTAAGTACATATGACATGTTGTACTGATAGTCTTAGGTTCAATGGACATGATTCGAGTGTTAGGAAAGGCTTTTAGCACTTATTATGGGTTTTGAACACCCTTTTTATGTGAAAGTTTTAAAAAGTAGTAAAAATGTGTTTGGGTGTCCAACTTCCTGGTGTGACTTGTTTAGAAGTGAAACCCATGCCATTAGCTATTTCATATAAAGAACTCTCTATAGACACTTAGATCATGTTATTCGAACGTCGGACAAAAAATCAAGATGCATTAAAAGTTCTCCAATTCTGCTGTCAAATGATAGCATAATTTACTGATATTTTTGTGCAACACACAATGGTGCATTGCCCTGTCTCACAGTAAACATATTGTTTTTCAATTGATTTTGATTTCTTTCACTCCTTTGAGGAATTCCATGCTTCGGTAACTTATTTCTACGCTGATATAAGAGATTATGATGGATTTAAACTCATTTTAATTGAGAAAACTTGGGATCTCTTAAATTTAAACTAAATCTTAATAATCACCTTTATGTGTTAATCTTTTGATGACCATGAGTTTTATTGGTTAATGATTTTTAGTAGAGTGAGATTTTACATGACACATGATCATATGCAACCATCTTACTTTTCTCTTTATATCTTCTAACTAAATCTATGAGCTACTAACTCATATAGGAGCAACCCATGTAACAAAATTAGCCTTGCTCTTCAATTGTGAGGAGTTATCTCATCAAAGGCTCCCATACTCACTCTTAGACCATAGATTCCCCCTTCTAGAATTATCAAGGTATCACAAGTGCCCAATGTAACATCCTAAATTTCTTAATTCTATGATTAGCTATTAATTAGGGGTAAAGTGATAATTAATAAAAGATTAGAGACTTGGATGATAGATTGATAAATTATATCTTTAGGATGTTGAATGAACATATATAGGTGGAAGGATTATGTTTCAGGTCGAAGCAAGTACATGTGGTGAGAATTCTTCTCATTATGTCATGCATTGTGGCTAGTGTTGCATGTGCCATGATGCATGAACCAAAAAATGGCCCCATAAGTCATGAAATATAGGTGAAGTTTAAAAAGGAAAATTAGAAAACATGAAAGGGAGAAGAGGAGAAGGGCTTGGCTGATAGGGCAAGAAATTTTAGAGCTTTGGAAGGCACTTTTAATTAGTAACTTATTGAGTAAGCTATGTATAACCCTTACCTTCCATTCTACCCAAATTTTCTTGAATGTGAGTTGTAGAGAAATTGAATCAGCAAAATTTAAGGTTTTGATTCTTGTCCAATAGTAATAAAAATGTTCTCAGGAGTTAAATTAGAGCTTTACGACTAATTTAGAGCTGAATGATAGAGCTTTAAACCCATAAGTTCAATTTAGCCCTAAATTCTTGTCCAGTAGTAATAAAAATGTTCTTAGGAGATCACAGTGTGGTGATAAAACCATATGATATATTCTCCTTAGTGCCTTTTGAGGTGCAGTGTTGGAGATTCTCTCCTTAGTACCTATTGAGGTGCGATGTTCACTACAACATTTTATGGCTATAGCAATAGTTAGATTTGCAACAGGCACAAAAGTATTGCTTATGATCAAATTAGGCAACAGTTTTTTGACTGTAGCATTTGATTATCACTTGATGCAACAAATTTAGAGTAACATGTGAAAACTGTTGCCCATTATTAAATAGGCAATACTTAATACCTGTTACAAATTATATTTTAAATAGAGAACCACAAAAACCTGTTGTCTTTTTTTTTACAGTCAAAAACTGTTCCCTAAATGCTTTTACCTAAGCGCGCAAGGCTCCAAGATTTTTAGATTGGCATCCTTCTTAATATTTTTTATCATTTATTTAGTTATAATTTATATTAAAATATGAGTATTTGAAGTAAAAAAAAGGAACCCATTAATTCCACAAAACCTTACATGCCCAAAGCCGAAATTTGTCCATCTCTTATCTAAAATTTCTCTTGTTGTTGTGCGCCATTGATGAAGCCAAACCCCAAGCTTAAAGCTCTC
Source organism: Prosopis cineraria (assembly GCF_029017545.1). Lineage (NCBI taxonomy): Eukaryota > Viridiplantae > Streptophyta > Magnoliopsida > Fabales > Fabaceae > Prosopis > Prosopis cineraria. Next base: position 42,370,019 of record NW_026555337.1, read on the forward strand.
TAAAATGCTAGTTTGGTGCCATGGGTTTTGTGGGTCGCAGCATCTTCTCTTGGTAGGGGTTACCATAGGTTGCCGTCACTTCTCCTTATGATTGTCATCTTTAGGCCCGTTGCCTTCTTCCTTCTATTGGTTTGTTCTTCCTTCATCATCTTTCCTAGTATCCATGACATTCTCCGCGTCGTCTTTCCTTCGTTGCCATCTAATCTATCTTTGCTTTGTCTATGTGCTAATAAGTTACTCACTCCTTAACCAAACCAACGAACTGGCATGAGTGAAAATTTTGTCTTTTGGTTTATGATTCTACTTGCTTGTATTTCAAATTAATGCTATGCACAAGTTAGAAATTCCATATACATCATAAATATATGTTTAGCTCCCTCAAATTCATGCAAAATTGTTGATGTATTGTTGAGTTTGAAACCCTATCCGAAAACCCTGTTTTGACCCATGGATCAACCTGTTAAAGGTTGAAGAAATACTCTTATTGTGCAGAAAATTAGAGTATCATTTAGCAGATATTTTATCAGGATGCCTTTTCAAATTAGAATATCTTGTAAGTAATATTAATAACTGGTTTGATGCCCTATTATTAAGTCGAATAAATCCAAAAAGGACCATACAAAATAACATGAAATTTTCATTTAAAAGAAAATACATTTCCTTTAAAAATGAGATTGTTAAGGGAGCTGCTGTTATAGAAGGAAGACATTAGGCAAGTATATAGAAGTTAGAGAGAATGGAAAGAAGAAAAAAGCAAGAACATATATAAGAGTGTTAGGAGCTTGAAAAAGAGGAAATCATTGAAAGCTTTTGTGTCCCTCTATTTTATGTTTGAAGGTCAAAAAGTAAATGAATTAGACAGTTTCGGCATGACTAATAAACGAATAAGCTATTTCACACAGAATAATCAGATCATGGTTGACTGTTGAAAAAACTCTGTTAATGCAATTAGTGACTTGGTATAACAATTCTAGGAACCATTTTCAGGCAACCAAAGAAAAAATAACCCAAAAATAGTCATCTTGATAAACCACACTCTGAACCCCTAATTTTGAAACCTATATCACAGGCATGAGTTAATTTATTATTTAAGCCCACAAATCATGTCGGTCACAATTGCCACTCATTTAAAGTTTAACTGATTGACTATAATTAAAATAAAATAAAATAAAAAATGTGAAGGTCTTGCACGTTACATTGATTGATGGCCATATTTTGAGCCTAGAAATTTCCTCATTTGATTTTGTTTACCAACATGTTTTTAGTATGCCCTTTCTTTTATATATATCAAAATAAACAGTGATGTGCTCTATTTGCTTTTCTTTTTCTTATTGCCTCTAGTTTATGAATTATCTTTTAGTTATTATTTTTTTACATGAGATGATGATTTCTTCATAATATATGAGCTTTTGAAAGATATAAATAAATCGATTGATATATAGTCACTATTACATCATTTATTTATTGTCTAAGTTTTCTATGGCTTCATTTTATAATTTTTTATATACCCTTTCCTTCGTCAAACCTTTCTTGTCCTATAATTATTTTCATTTTCTTATTTTATAGGTCTTTTCTTATTAATAGAAATGTTTTCATTTATAGTGATAATGAAAACTCTGGTTAGAGGGTTACCCCTATTTTATTAGGCAGAGTGAATTAGTTAGAGGACTATATTAAAACCATATAATGTTGAAGAAGGATTGGGTTAATAAGCCTCGATATGGTGCTAATTACATTAGAGGTGTTGAGTACTTTTTAGATTTTACATTTAATAATGGAAATCCTATAGAAAATGAGATTTTATGCCCTTGTGTTACATGCGGCAACTGTAGGTGGAAAAAGAGAGATGTAGTGTTTGACCATTTAATAGCTAAAGGATTTGTAGAAGGTTACACAGATTGGATTTATCATAGAGAAATGATAAGTGGTATGAATCTTGATAATGACATTGGTGGACAAGATGAATCACATGATGACGTAGATGGTCTATTGTTTGAGACATTTAGAAATGCAGCAGAAGCAAATGAACTTTATGAAGGCCTCAATGAAGATGCAAAAAAGTTCTATAAACTAGTTGAGGAAGATAAACAAGAGTTGTATCCCGGTTGTAAGAGATTTTCCACCTTATCATTTATCATCCGAATGTATTTGTTAAAATGTCTATATGGATGGAGTAATGCATCATTTACTGCCCTTCTAAAGTTATTAAAAGAGGCTCTGCCTAATTTGAATATTCCCACCTCTTTTAATAAAACAAATTCTATAATAAGGGACTTAGGTTTAGATTACAAAAAGATTAATACATGCCCCTACAATTGCATGCTCATTTGGAAAGAACATAAGGATGATGAATTTTGTCATCTTTGTGGAGCTTCACGATGGATTGAATATCCTGAGGTAGATAATAGCTAGAGGAATCTAAGAAAGCTCATAAGGTTCCAGCTAAAGTTCTATGACATTATCCTTTAATCCCAAGATTGAAAAGGCTATTTATGTGTTCAAAAATGGCTGATTCTTTAAGATGGCATGCTGAAGGACGTTCATTAGATGGTAAATTAAGGCATCCAGCTGATGGCCAATCATAGAAGGACTTTGATGCCAAACATCCAAAATTTGCTCTTGATCCTCATAATATAAGACTTGGGTTGGCTAGCGATAGATTTAATCCATTTAGAACTATGAGCTTATCTCATAGTACTTAGCCTGTAGTACTAACCATATACAATTATCCTCTAAACGTATGCATGAAACCTAAATATTTTATGATGTCCTTGCTTATTCCTGGGCCATGATCTCTTGGAAATGCAATTAATGTGTACCTACAACCATTAATTGATGAGTTAAAGTTATTGTGGGATGTCGGGGTAGAAACTTATGATGTTTCCAAAAATCAAACCTTTCAAATGCATATGGCTCTTTTATGGACTGTGAGTAACTACCCTACATATGCAATGTTATCTGGTAAGAGCACTAAAGGAAGATTTGCTTGTCCTACTTGTAATTATGGGACAAGTTCAACTTATTTAAAACATAGTCGGAAGATGTGCTATATGGGTTATCGAGTTTTTTTAAACCCAAACCATGAGTGGAGATCAGATGCATCATCATTCAATGGAGAAACCGAGTATCGGTCTCCACCCTCAGCATTAGAGGCAACAAGAATTTTAGAAGACTTAGAAAACATTTCCTTTGTCCTTGTGAAGAATGAAAAGAAAAGGAAGGATGGACCATAGAAGAAGAAATCTATATTTTGGGAGTTGCCATATTGGAAATATAATACTTTACATCATAATTTTGACATAATGGACATAGAGAAGAATATATGTGACAATATAATTAGGAATCTTTTAGAGATTGATGGAAAGAAAAAAGATCATGTGAAAGCTCGATTAGACTTGCAGCAAATGGGGATAAGAAAGAAGCTTCATTTAAAGGCAACAAGTGATGGTAAGAAAACTAAGCTTCCAACGGCATGTTTCTTCCTAACTAGTAAGGAGAAATCCATACTTTGTGGTGTTTTAAAGGATGTGGAATTGCCTGACGGTATTGCCTCAAACATTTCACGATGTGTGCAAGTGAATGAAGGAAAAATTTCTGGATATAAAAGTCATGATGCCCATATAATATTGCATTACTTGTTGCAAGTAGCAATAAATGGGATAACTCCTGCTCAAGTTGCTATTTCTCTTATTTGTCTTAGCAAGTTTTTTTGTTCAATATGCCAAAAGGTTGTTGAGCCCAAAAGTTTAGAAAATTTGGAAGTAGATATTGCAAAAATACTTTGTCAATTAGAAAAAATTTTCTCACCTAGTTTCTTTGACATAATGGTTCACTTGCCTATTCACCTAGCAAATGAGGTTAGACTAGGTGGACCAATACAATTTCGATGGATGTATTACATGGAGAGATATTTGGGTGATTTAAAGACATTTGTTCGTAATAAAAGTTGACTCGAGGGGTCTATTGCTGAAGCATATTTGGTTAAAGAGTCTTTAACATTTTACTCTAGATATTTGTCTAGTGATGTAGATATAAGAATGAATAGAATGAATAGAAATGATGATGAGTGTCCAGAGGGTCATCCTATAAGGGGAAAGAAACTTTTCTTACTTAACCACCAGATGGTAAACCAAGCCCATAGGTGCATTTTGTTTACTTGCGATGAAGTACAAGATTATATTAGGTACTTTCCTTGACTAGCTAATTATTTATCTTTATTTAATATAATCTGTTTTATTATTTCATTAACAAGTATACTAAACATTTGTTTTAGAGAGCATAAGACTAAAATTCATAGTCATCAAAAAAGAACCAAGTGGACCAAAGCTAAAACTCAAAGAGAAAATTTCATTCAATGGTTTGAAACACGTGCAATGAGTGCGGATGTACTAGAGTAGGTTAAGCATCTATCTAAAGGACCAAACCATATTGCTAAGAGCTTTTCTGGGTATGTCATTAATGGATATAGATTTCATATTAAGTGGCATGATGCAAGGAGAAAAACCCAAAATAGTGGTGTTACATTAGAGGCATTTGCTTCAAGTTTTAAAAGTGCCAAGGATGAAAACCCAGAACAAGTCTACTTAACATGCTATGGGACAATTACTAACATCATTGAGTTAGACTACTATGGTTATGCTAAATATGTATTATTCCAGTGTGATTGGTTTGAGGATGGAGAAGACAAATATGGGTTGACATTTGTTAAATCTAATAGAAAATGTTACAAGAATGATCCTTTTGTACTAGCATCACAAGTGTAACAATGCTTTTATGTCAAAGACCCTTTTGATGACCATAAACATTATGTAATGAAGACACTTTCAAGAGATCTATTTAACATGGGAGATGGTAATGGAGATGCTCAAGAATATAAGTCAGGTGAAACTTGTAGTGAGTCCTTGATAAATATTCATGATGCTCTAGAGGATGATTGTGAGTTTGACTTGGTTAGGCAGGATGTACCTGATGATATTATTGAAATACCTCTATCTTCACTCCATGTCCAAAAAGATGAAAGTGAAGTGGTGATTGAAACTGAAAGTGAAAGTGAACTTGAAGGAGAAAGTAAAAGTGAAAGTAATGGTGAGGGTGAAAGACAAGGTGAGTGTGATGACGATGGTGAAAGTGAAAGAGAAGGTAAATTCACTTGTATTTAATTACTTAATTTTTTTATAGATTTCTTTTAAAAATTGATTAATATTTAAAATGACCAATTTGATATATCACATGAGTATTTTGTTTTGTTTGTTATTATGCAAATTGACTAAAAGATGCTCTTTTTTATGTCTCTTTAGGTGAAGTATAAGCTTCCCACTGTTGAGACATTTAATAGGTCTTCTAATATTATGTGGGATTCACATCTTTTCATTGTAAGTCTCCTCCTCTATTCATAGTTACAATGATATGTATTATATAGAAGGATCATTTTTGTTTTCTGGTTTCCTTTGTCATATTCTGTCTTCTTTTATTGTGTTTATTTATTATTGGAATGTAAACTATTATGTGTTTTGCTATTTCTCTTAGTTTGTTTCAGTTTGACTCAAGCTTGATAGAAGTACAGTGTTTACAACTAATCAAAATAGTGTGTTGGCAAATCAAGTATCAAGTAAGTTCTAACTAATTATAACATGCTTAGTCCATTTCATAACATCACCATAAAAATTAATATTTGTCTTTCTTTGTCATTCATTAATTTTTTTATTCTTTTATGTAGATTATTAAAAATGAATAACAGAGAACATTTAAAAGGAAAAGATTATATCATTAACAAGAAGGTTCCAAGTCCTTATAAAATGAAAGGTTTTAATTATTCTATCCAAGCAAGATCAAGCATTGAATTGTTGAAGAAGATGAGAGAAATTAAACGTGAAAAAATTGAAAAGTTGCAAGGGAAAGCACAAGATGATCCAAAAGCAAGACATAAAGAAGTCTCCCTTGCTAGCAAACCAAATCAAATTGTCAAACCTTCCTTGCAAAAGCAAGATATAAAGAAGCACTTCTTTTCTTCTTCTCAATCCCAAAGTTCCTCTCAAAGGCCAACAATTTAAAGGAAAAATGATATTTCTAAAAATATCATTGAAGGATTTGATGAGTCATCACAAAATCTTACAAAAAAGATAAAGAGGAACCCAATTTGCCCAGCAATGTTAATCAATGACTTTATCAAAACTCATGGAGATTTGAGAATGCAAGAAAATGAGAATGAAAAAGCTACAAAGGAAGATAATTAGAGATAGCAAGAAAGTCCATTTGAAAAATCTATAGAGGAAGACAATTTGAGACAGGAAGTAGAAGGTGAACTTGAAAAAGCCATAGAGAAAGACAACTTGAGACAAGAAGTACAAGGTGAACTTGAAAAAGCCATAGAGGAAGACAACTTGAGACAGGAAGAAAATGACCTTAGTAGGGAAAATGATTTTGACCAAGTTCATATAGATATCAGTGAAGAAGACAATGATGTTATAAAAGGTAAGTCATTTATAACTTTTCTTTTTAATGCATGTATATGTTATTTAAATGTTAAAAGTTCTATATATTATTATGTTGACATAATTAAAATGAAAATAGGGACAACAACAAAAACTGCTTGCAGAAATATTCATGTAAGGAGTCTTGAAGAGCGAGTGCAAGTGTTGTTAAATGATGATCAACAACCTATTGGGCCTACTGAGAAAATTGTGTCTGATCTAAGTTTCTTCTTAGGAACATTGGCTAGAAATTCTCAGCTATGTCCTTTGATATTCACTACTTGGAAAGGCTTTCCTAAAAAGAGTAAAGATGAATTATGAGCACATGTTAATGTATATATTCTAGAGTGGTTAAAAAGGTTTACTGTGTTCTTATTTGCTTATTTTATACTCATGATTCTTATTTTTCCTTATGTTCTTGTAGAAAAAATTTATTGTGCCAGAGAAAGGGAGGGCTTAGGTAGAAGCTACCATTCAGATGCTTGGAGATGGTATAAGTGTGCAATTAAACAAAAACATTATACAAACTATGCAACTATGACTGAAAGATTGAAAAACTCTCCATTAGATGTGCCAGAATCTCATTTTAGAAAGCTTTGTCAATATTAGAGCACAAAAAAAATAAAAGTAAGATAGGTAACTTCTTTTTACAAATGCTGCAAAATTGTATTACTAATTTTCTATTATTCCTTTTCATTGAATGCAATCAATTAGTTCTATAAACATTAGGAATAGAGCTAGACAAAAGTGGAGGCATCGAGTAGGCCCAAAAGATTTTGCTGTAATTCGTGAAAGAGTGGTAACATTTATTGTTGATGAATGCTTTGTTTTGGTTATTTTATAGAAGTTTAATTGCTAGATTGGTTTGATGGATTGATTAATTTTATCCTTTTGTATAGCGGGAAAAGTATAATAGGAGTCCTACTAAAGTAGACATGTTTATTAAAGCTCGTTAAAGTGGTAATGGAAAGAAGTTGGATTTGGAAACTGAAAATGCAATTGTAAGTTTCAAATGTGTTGTAAATTAAATTATAGGTTGCCTAATTATGAATTTCAAGAATTGCTTTTACCTTTAAATGACATTGTTTTTTTTTCTAGTCACAACTTCAACGTGTAATTGAGAATAGCAATGAAAATAGTGATGAAGCATTCCAGGCTATGTTTGGAAAGGATAAATCAGGGATGGTGCGTTGTTTTGGGAGAGTTGTCACGCCAATAGCTTTAAAATGAAAGGAAGAGATCAATGCAATTAAATGTGATCATAATGAGAAAGTGGCTTCATTGGAAGGACGATTTGAAACTGTACAAGAACAAGTACATGGACTTCAAGATCTTGTCAAGGCCTTATTATAGAATAGTAATATTCCTCCTGAGGTCAATCCAGAGGCAGTGCAAGCTCTTCTAAGATTATCTATTGGTGATGCCTAAAGTACGCAGCAAAAATTAGCTGGACAACTTCATCCACATTCCTCTACATCCACACATGTTCCCCATTCTGAATAGGTAACCGTCTTACTTTATTGTTATCATTATTTTCATTAAATTTTGCATGTGTGTGTGAGAGGGAAGTAGGATGGCTTTTCTACATCTACAATGCTAAATATGATGCTCCCTCCCTTGAGTTTTTCTTTTCCTTTGCTTATTGGTTCATGATTTTACAAGCTTGTTGAGGTTTGGAAATAGATTATTTTGGTGTTATAGAAATAATATATCATTTCTAGTTATAGTCTACCTTTTATATGATGGTTTTCTTTATTTATTGATCAATGGTGTATAAGAGCATAAAACTAATACTTGATTTTTTTTGTATCAGATTTTTTGAAGATGTTCAAATTCAAACTACCGTGTGTGCCATACAAAGAGAATTGACTTTGGTGAATGATGTAAATGAAGATTTTTTGAAAGTTTTTATGTTAATTTTATTGGATATACTATATATATATTTTAGGAATATTTAGTATCTTTTGTAAGTACTTTGACATTATGTTCATGGAAATATTGAACAAGTATTATATGGGAAAATCAATCTTATTTATGTTGGTGTATGTGGTAATTGATGTCAAAATTTTTAGTAGTCAAATAATTGAATTTTTCTTTGTCTAGTGTCAATATATAATAATTGTGTTTAAATTGAGAAGTAAAACTACATTTTAGGTAAAATATTATAGAAATTAATGTTTAAAGCAATGGTCAAAACTTGTAATTACAATAGCAACATAAGAGAATTGTTGTCCAAGAGCACTTGGTACAGGTAGAAAAACGTTGCCTATTCTTACTAGCAAGAGGCAAAAACCGTTGCCTTTTTTAATGAATAGTCACATGACAGCACCTTAATCCAACATGCTAAAACCGTTGCCAATTATAATAGCATACACCAACAGGCAAAAACCATTGCCTATTATACCAACATGTTAATAGGAAAGAACCGTTGCCTATTCATACCAACAGGTAAAAATCATTGCATATGATAATACCTTAAACTCGTTGCCTATAGTGAGACTATAGGCAACGGTTTTATGGTCCGTGGCCTAAAATATAAAAAAGCCGTTGCCTTAGACAATAGGTAACGGGGGTAGATTCCATGCCTTAAAATTGTTGCCTATTCCTATAGGCAATGATTTTCCACGCTATGGCAACGGTTTTGAACCATTGCCATAGAACAAAAATGTTGTAGTGGTTGGAGATTTAGACTCTTTAGATATGGCGTTAGAGTCAACGATACCCCATTGTGTATATATATGATAGAATACCTTTAATCGAGTAATTCTACCACTAACTCAAGGCCAATGAAATTGTATATTAGTCCAAGGCAAGCCTATGGCTTCAAGTTAGGATGATTTAGACATTCAGTTGGTAGTGATCATGTTGTATATGTGAAAAAGTGATGGAAAGTGGAAAATAAGTCGAAAGAGAGTGAATTGACGTATTTTGTGTACTTTGAAATGAAATATATGTTAGATGATATAAGTGATAGTATATTATGTGATGCTTGCATATAGTTGCAAATGATAGTTATCAGTAGAAAGTTTACTAAGATTTTTATTCCACCCCCTGTGATTACATTTTTACAAGACAAAGCAGTTATCAGAGCAAGAAAAAAGAGTCTAGACCAACTTAAAGTTGTTGAAGCCATGTGAACTCAGAGTGTTGTGTAATGAACTAAATAATTTGTGATTAGGGTGTAAATGAGTTGCCATAAGAGATTGCATGCATGTCTGAGTTGTGTTTTATTGAAAATGTAGTGATTTTCTGAAATCTTAGCCCATATATGTATACATGTGGTGAAACGATTAATGGGGATAAGATAGCAGTAGTATATATATGGTGAATATTTAAAGTAGTGAATTGTAGTGGAATTGTGGTGGGAAGGCCAAGTGGGCCAAATGATGACAAATTATGAAAAGTTGATAAATGTAAAAATTAGCTATTGAGGGGTTAAATTTTAGTATATGTGATATATTATGGTCAATTAAGTGTAATAGGTCTTCTTAGACTTGGTTCAAGGCTTTGTGTGGTCTAATGAGACAAATAGATTAATTTAAGCACTTAGGGTATGGAAAATTTTTAGAAAAAGTGACTTTTTACATTTGAGTATTCAAATTTTAATCAGACTGTTAGATCGTATCCAAACCTATCTCATTTATAAGTTGAGCTTCATATGGGCACTAGAATCATTTTGATTGGACATTGTATATGAAAACGGCGCATGCCGAAAGTTTAGCATTTGATAACAGCAAATTCATATTAGCATGCCGCAGCGCATGGCATCTTACACCGCGGTGCATGACATAATAAAGGTTTGGCTTGTGGTTCTGTGTCACATGCCGTGGTGCATATGTCGTCTGTTGTGGTGCATGACCCAAAATCAAACCTTGTTTCTTTGCTTTGAAGGCATGTAATAATTCCTAGGAATACATATTATAAGGTTTTTCATCTGCGTAATGTTTGAATGTATTATGATTGATGAATTTTGCAAAATGAGTATTGGGCCCAAGCTTTTCAAACAAATTATTTGATTACGGTATGGTATTTGTAGTATGGTAATTTAATTAATCTTCTTCTGTATCTAGTAGATATAAGAAGAGGTTACACGCGACCTATAATAACCTCTGTCATTATCCTAATGTAAACCCAATTAAATATCCCAATGAATATAAATAAGAATTTAGACAAGAATAAAAGGATCAAGCTTAGCCAAAATACTTTTATAAAACACTTTTGAGTAAATAGGATCCTAAAATAAGTAATATAGAACATTACAAGAAAAGTCCCATAAAAGAGTTGTAAAATCAAAGTAAGAAGATTGCGAAAATATGAAAAAAGGCTTGTGCTTTTAAATTAGGTTAAATAGGGGAAGAAAAATCATTTTAGCCCAAAATTGGCATGTTCACCATGACCAAACGCACATTTGATCCACTGCAGCACACTCAAAACAACAACAAATATGATAGCTTTTAGAATTCCCACTTCTAGAGCATCTAACTTTTTGCTTGGATTTTTAATTGAGATGATCCAAATGTTCACAAGTAGCAATTAAAGAAACTAACTAATGTCTTTAGTCTCACCTTAATCTAATATCATATGAGTAATTTGGACACTCAAGGTTATAAACTTGTCACACGTACCCTCACATCAACCAAATGCCTACACATTCTAGCCATTAGCATTCTAAAAACTCAACATTCATATACCATGCAACACCCTAACTTTACTAACTAAAAAAAACTTAATCAAATACCATGGTAATAAAAAGATGTAAGCTAAAAAAAATAATTACCATGGTATAAAGATTTAAAGTCAATTCTCACTTTTATTTTGAAAAGATGATCACGATAGAAAAGAGTCGATCTATATTTTAGGAAATTACCATGGTTACAAAAATTTCATATACTAAATAGATATTTCAAATCTAGACTTAGTAAAAATAATTAAACTAGTTAAAAAGGCTACAAAGATTATAAAAGTTTACACTTGCTATTTAAAATCATAAATAATATTCTACTATGGTAGAAAATAGTCTACCATGGTGGATAGAAAGGAATTAAAAATAAATAATCCATTTAATAAAAGTTTAAGCTTACTAAAGCTTACAAGCATATGTGTCAAATCCCACTATAAATATTCAAATGTTTACTTCAATAAATATCTCGATACTTATAATTTTATACTAAAATATTTACTCTAAATGGATCCATTAAATAAATTCTATGGCCTTAGGCATCAACTAACAATACCATTTTCAGTCATCAATAAATAATAAACAATTTCAAAACTCAACCCAAATGACAAATGAATCCCATATTGGCATATGATTATTCTACAAACTAAAATAGGACTTAAAGCTTACTCAAGCTAAGCCCCAAGCTTCTAGACACTTCCCCTTTACTTTACTAAGCTTACATAAAGTGTTAAAGAGAGGGGTGAGCACTAACGTCTTAGTAACCCAAGTTTAACCATACATACATAAACTACAACCACACAATTATACCACTAATAAAGTGAGTGCATAAAAATTATTCAGTTATAACATAAGAATTTCATAGGGCATAGCTTATAAAATGTCACTATGCAATACCAATAATCTTTCTTGTTTCTCTGTCCATCCTTATTTCGCTGATTGGAACCATAGGCTTAAATACTGTCTAACCCACATGTCAGACTGACTAAGCTTTTCTCGTGCTCGAGATATACCTGGCCAAAGGTATAAAGCCCAAGCCCAGACTATGGCTCCCCTCCTTGAAAAATCCCAACCAAGTGATGTCATTGTCCTACATTCCCCCTTTACAAACCTAGCTGGGTAAGTATTGAGGAACGAGGCTTTGAAAAAGGCCAACTACTATGCGCATAGTAGAGGCAAATCACGTGATCACTAAATCATATGTACATCAACATCATCATCTCCTTATCAACCCATCTCCCAATACATACTGAACATATACAACATTCACATTATATACAAGCATACTTGAAAAGAAATATAAATATCTTATTTAATTAACTCAATTTATAAGCGTGATTGAAAGAAATAAACTACTCTTAAATAGTATACAATTTCCATCAAACAAACATTATTAATTTGTATTTACAAGCATGCTTGAAAAAAAAAACACCACTAATTATATATAGCCAAGCTACAAGTAAGCTTGACAATATTCAAGTAATATATGAATTTCTCATAATTAAATTTATGATTATATGCATTTGTTATCAAACATAGAACTTGCACACATATGGAAATACCCTAGGTTACTTGTTATCATTAAACTTACATGTAGCCATACAATAAATCCAAGCAGTAATAGCTCTCAGTGAGAGTCTACAAAAGCCACCCACATACAAAAATATTAATATACAATTTAAAACTATCAAAGAATTACCCTAAAGCTACTATAAGGTTATTCTAAAGTTATTTAGAATCTTTAAGCTACCCAAGAACCCAAAATATTATTTTAAATTCATTCCTTTTTTTTTTTCATATAGACTAGTTTAGCTATTTATATCTCTACTAATTTTTGGATAGCTCAAAAGAATTGATTTAAAGTCTTTATTCATCTTAAACCTTTTTTTAAGCCTAAAATCTTACTCTAAGATTCTTCAAATCTTATAAGAAATTTATATCTAAAAATTAAACCTTATAAAAACTCAAAATAGATCTATAGATATTTTTTTTAGAGTGAACCTTTATCGAGAAAAGAACCAAAAATTCTAAATATATCATACTCTAAATCTTTTCATCTTTAAGAAACTAAAAACTAAGAAAATGCATTGATAGAATGAATGTTTTAGAACACTTACATGGTTTTATAAATCTTTAAATCACCTCTGAAATATCTGACAATACCAATTCTAACTTTCCTCATTGCCTTGCACATAGCTCTCTCTCTCTCACTCTTTTGATCGACCACTGGAAAATGTGTTGTGCGCGCACGAGCCTAATAGCTAGGGCAATTCTTAAAGGAGAAAAGAGGAGTGGGCTATGGACCCACACATAACATTTTACATTACTCACGTACACGTGCATATTGATAAACATATATACACATTTATATATCTTCCTTTTCTTTTGTTTTTACATATATACACAATATATTTTATATTACAAATTATAAATAAATATATATTATTTATTTATTTCCCTGGTGCACTTGCTTATATATTATTATTATGTATATTTATATTGATATATTTTCTTTTCATCCCTTCTTTTATATATGTGCATTATTGTTGTTGTTGTGCTGCTAGAAGATAGATTAGTATAATCTATTCTATTTTGGATAAATTTTATTTTTTAATTATTTTACTTTCTTTCTAAATTCTCGATCTTCAATAAAGGCTCAACAATTTCTCATATATCAAAATTTTCTTCTTATAGCTCGAAATTTTTTATAATAAATTTTTTATTTAGAAATTAAAATTTAGGATGTTACATACCACAATCAAGAATAATCATGCTTACACACTTAGCATACTCTTAAAGTTAATTAGCATTCAAATTCACACATCTGTATGATTAGGCTCTTTCACACAAACCACAAGAAGGCCTCAAATATGAATTGCCTAAGTTTACTATAGCTCATGTAAATACAATAGACTTTCTAATAGTACAAACCCCTAATATTGACAATACTAAATATTCAATTACATAGCTAAATAACTATAGACTTTACTTTTGAAGTTAAGCATCCCTAGTCTCCGCTGCTTCCCTCTTAGCCTTACTCTTACTGTTTCTTAGAAAATGTTAACAAATAGGAGTGAGATTATATAATCTCAATAACTAAGGCACATAAATTGAAGTAAATAAAAGTATGGCAAATACAAGCACGTAAGGCAAGGATTTACATTTAACATTCTATTGATGCTCAACATATATCATAAAGCTATTACACATTAATCACATGCCTTCCAATTTAATGATGCAAGTTATGCATGATCATATACAATCCAGTCTTATTCCTCTCATTATATCTCCTGACAAAATTTATAGGCTACCAAATCATATAAGACTAACCCGTGTGATCAGATTAGGCTTGCTTTCCAATTGTGAGGAGCTACCTAGCTAAGGTACCCGCTCCCTACTCTTAAACCATTGATTTCCCCTACTCGAATCACCGGGGTGTCATAGTTGCCCAACCTATATTATCCCCCATAAGAATCGGTGATACTAAGCATCATGACTGACTCATGCCATACTTATAGGCTAATGATAATACTAAGCATATATGGTAATAATAATGTCAATCACTGTGTGCAAACTCAATAGAGGTTATACTAAGTAGGTTTCCAATAATACCTCCTTACTATCTCTTTAGTGAACTCCCACCCAACTATGATCATATAAGTTTAATATACATAAGCATAGGCATACTCATATCCACATTTCAAGGATTTGATAATCTTGTAATTCATGAATTTGCATGCATTATTCATCACATATATTATCATCCCCAATTGAAACTCATAAATTCATACTCACATAATGATGTGATGCATATTTTCATTAATAGTAATCTCAATATAAGGGGACAAGTTTCACAACTCAAGTAACAACCTTTTAAATAACATAATCATACTCCTACAACATGCTCATGTTAATTAATGACATGTCATAAATGCAAACTTAATCAACTTGTTTCATAATCAAGTGCTTGTTATCAAGTTAAGAATACATAACCAATATTTAATCTCATATCATAATCATATATTCATAATTATCATAATACCAAGCATTCACTTAAACACAAATTAAAACTTTATTATGAAACTCGACTCATCATTGTTCACACTTATCAAAGTCACTTAATTCTTAATCATCAATACCATCATGGTTGCATATTCATATCACCAAATAATTAACAAACAACTCATAATTGCAAACAATAATTATCCATTAGAATTTAACTCGCAATTATCTCAACTCTTGGGTTACCCTCCCAAGAGTACAATTTAGATTTGAGGAAACTCACAAACAATCCAACGAGCTCTCAAAAAAACTAATTTACACTTTATAATTAATAGACAACATTAATAACTAATCATCATTCATTAACCCTTGATCACGATTGAGACCTAATACTTTCATTAAGCATGATTAACTGGAATCAACCCTAAAACTCTCTTTTATTAGCTTATTTAACCTTCATTAAGCTAAACTAATACTATTAACTCTTCTTATCATCTAGGTTAATTAGTATTAAGGTTAAATCTAAACCCCTCTTTAGCAATTCTAAATATTGCCATTACCATAAAATCATAATAAAAACTTACAACATCATCCTTAGTCTCTATTAAAGTCATAGGAATGAGTAGAATCCTCTGGAGAAATCAGACAACAACCACATACTCTACAAACTCTGAAGGAAATATATATAATAGGTAGAAGCAAAGAAGAGGAAGCTTACCTGAGGATTTAGAAGCTCAAACTAGCCCTAATGGATGCTAAGTAAAACCCTAGTATAATCTCTCTCTTCCCCTCTTGATCTCTCTCTCTCAAATTTCCTCCCCATTCTAAAACTAATTTGCTTTTTTATTAATTTAAAAATTTACTACATCTTCCATGGCTGATGGCATTATCTACTATAACGAATGATGAATTTAAAAAACCCTCACTTAAGCCCATTAAATTGGGCACAAGATGGCCCAATGGCACAAGATGGCCTAATAGCACAAAAGGATCCGAATTAAACTCACATATATGGTCTAATGAGCCCTATAGTCAACCAATTACTCTAATTAACTCTATCTAGGCCTTAATTAATTAATTAAGCCCCTTAATTAATGTAACTAATCTTATTTTAAATTTTATATATCATAAGACTCAATGAAATTGACCATTATGCTTAACCCATTCCAACTCCCATAAGATATTGATAATGCTAAGAACTTTTATTTATCTATATGCCAACCATTATGTGCAAGTGCAACTCTCAGTGAGACCACACCACATGGAATTTTCACATATCACCTTATGCTCTCTCTCTCTCTCTCTCTCTCTCTCTCGTAAACTCTTACCCATCCATGATCATGCAATTTCACATATGCAATTATATACGCATTGCTATTTTAAATTAA
This sequence comes from Prosopis cineraria, assembly GCF_029017545.1. Lineage (NCBI taxonomy): Eukaryota > Viridiplantae > Streptophyta > Magnoliopsida > Fabales > Fabaceae > Prosopis > Prosopis cineraria. Next base: position 42,386,557 of record NW_026555337.1, read on the forward strand.
ATTAAATCATGTGGTCAACAAGTTATTTTATCAAGCCATAATGTAAGCTACTAAACTCATTATGTTTTCAAATTCAAGCTTGTCAAGTCATAGGTATATAATCATTTAACACAACTTGCCATAACAACTTATAAATTAATACAAATGATCATGCTTAGCTCAATGCCTTATATCTCATGCCATAAACTTAACAACTTATAAATTTTAAACACAATCATATAGACAAACTAAATTCCAAGTTACCTTAACCTTTGGGCTACAACCCCAAGAGTACAATTTAGATTTCTGAGGGAGCTTTCTAACAACCTTGTAAGCTCTAAGAATAGCAATCTACATATTGGACGAATGAAGATCATTAACAAATAATCATTATTTATTAACAAATTTTAATACCCTCACTATTAGTATTGGCTATAAATAACTCCATTTCTAACTTCCATTAACTTTTTTAACCTTCACTAAGCTTAACCAACACTGTCAACTAATTTTACTAGCTTAATACAAGTTATGTAGCATTGGGGCTAGGCTTAAACCCATCATTATTACTTTGATCTCTCATTAATGAAACATGTAACATTCTAAATTTTAATAAAAAAGGTTAGATTAATTAATTAAGAGGTTTAATTAGTTAACTGTTGTAATTAGAAGTTAATTTTAGAGTTTGGATGGCCTTTTGGTCTATAAAAGGTTTGGAATATGGCTTTGGGAGCTATTGGGCCATCTGAGGCCTAAAATAATGGGTTCAAGTGAAGCTACTCATTTTGGGTTTACAGTTCGTGAATACAGATAAAGAGGGTTTTTTAGTAAGGAACTGAGAGGAAGGAGTAAAGCTTTGCTAGGGTTTCATTATGGAGGCTTTTAGGAGTTATTTAAAGTTTCCAAATCATTAGGTAAGCTTACTTTCTTCCTTTTCTACCTCTACAAGCATCTCTTTTCTAATTTGGTTTTAGGGAGTAAGTGTTGTTCGAAATTAGAGCTTGTTACAGCCATTTTAATTACTTTATTGAAGTCAAATAAGGGTTATTTAAGTATCTTATGCCTAATCTTAGTGTTTGATAGCATTAAATGAAATTAATGTGGGGTTTAGAGTTAACCTTAACATTAAATAATCAAGTTTAAGTTAATGGAATTAACTATCAATGTCTATTAAGCTTATTAGAAGTTAAATAAGGTAATGGAAGTGAGTTTTTGAGCTACTTGTGATTAATCGTGCCTAATGAGGGTATTAGGCCTTAATTATGATTAAGCATTAATGAATGATGATTATTTATTAATGTTGTTTTAGGATTATTGATTGTAGAGTGATTGTTTTTTAAGCTTGTTTAATGGAAAGATCCCTTGGGAAATCCAAAGTTTACTCTTAGGGTGGTAAACCTAAGAGTTGAGGTAATCGAACATTTAATTTTAGCATATGATTGTTCTTGCTTAATGAAATATTATATTGTTATTGATGGCATAGTATGATGTTAGAATCATGAGCTTGTGCATATACGTTATTAGTTGATATGTGAGTATTGAAAATTGACTCTTAGTAATAAAGTTACGTTTGGTGGTTGTATGAGTCACTTGGTTTCATCAGTTGAAGTGCTTATGTAATAATTATGTTCTCGTGAGATATTGATTTTGTGATTAGGCATAATGATTGTTACAATGAAATGTATCTAAGTCCTTAAGTTATATAAATTGGCATTCCATATATATGAGATTGCATGAGATGTTGAGAATCAAGAACATGTTGGCATGAATTTAATGAACTTGCATAATCATGATAGGTAGGAGTTCACCTTAGAGTAATAGAGAGTATTATTGAAAAAATTCATATGGTATAGCCTCCACTAAGTTTGTGCATAATGGTTGGCCTGGTAATTTATTATATGGGCTTAGTATTGCCATTAAACTTTAAGAATGGCATGGGTTAGGCATGTTGCTTAGTATCACCAATCTTTATGTGGATGATATGGTTGAGCATTTATGACATCTTAAAATTCAAGTAGGAGAAATTTATGATTCAAGAGTTAGTGTGGAAAACCTTTAGCCAAATAACTCCTCATAATTAGATAGCAAGGCTAGCCCAGTCATACAGGTTAGACTAGTATGAATTAGTAGCCCATGGATTCAGTTAAATGATACAAGGAGTAGTATAAGATGGTTGCATTGATCATATGACTTATGGCATAATGTGGCATTATGATAATGTATAGATTGCCTTGTATGATACTTATGCTTGATTCTATAATGTCAAACTTTTATATGTTGTAATTAAATTGCTTGCTTACTAAGATTATTTAATCATATACCTATTTGCTAACATTTTCCAAGAGATGACAAAGCGAAGGGAAAAGGGGAAGCCTCCAAGGCCAAGCACTAGGGAATTGTGTTGTAATATCTCTAGTTACTTTATGTTATAATGAAGCATATATTTGTCAACATTAAGATAGGATTTCAATTGTAATAGGTTATTAATCATTTTTATGCAGCTCTATGTGTAAACTTAGGCATTTTTAGGTTGTTTGGCCTTATGTTTTTAGGGAAGGCCAACTTTGTAAATTTGTTTATGCGATTAATGATCTTTACGTCTAGCTAATGATATATTAATGTTAGTGTAATAATGCATGAATTTGTATATGCTTGTAAGTGGTAAATAATAATGGCTTGAGAAAGGAGACACTTGTTTGTGGTGCTTATATTATAAAAGCTTGTTTTAACACCTAGTGTTTTAGGATTCTTGTTTAGTATTAGAATGGAGTTAAACTATGGTCATTTGATATATCTTTTATTTATCTCTATGTGGATACTTGGATCACCTTAATCGAAGGTTTGAGTAGTTAATTATATGCTTTAGGTGTTTAACTTAAGGGTTAACATTCTATGTTGTAATTGCATAAGTGTAACATCTTAGAATTTAACCTTGATTAACTAAGATAAATTAGGGTAATTTAGTAAATTAATGTGGTGTGTGGTCAGAGAAGTATAACCAATGTTTTAAGTTATGGTTTTAGTCCTAGATTTAGGTCTAAAGAGAAGTCAGGTCACCTAGATCTTAAAAAGGGAGAAAATTAGAAGAGTTTGGGTTTGTGCCACATGTCGCAGTGTGTACTACCTTCGTCGTAGCGCATATGTGGCAATTTATAAAGAATTAGCCCCTTTGTGTCATGCGCCGAGATGCATGATCAAATTTTTACAATTTTAAGACTTTTTTAAAATTTGAAAATAGGAGGAAGAAACAAAGTAAGCAAAAAGCTAAAGATTTGTACTACTAGGGCTTGTGAAGTTGGAGGTTTTGGAGTATTTTTGAGACATTAAGAACTAAAGGTAAGATTCCTAAGCTCTTATCCTCTCTTCCTCTTCCATTTTCTCTAGTTTAGAGTTAGGGTTTGAGTTAATATGATGATTCTCAATCCATAATGGCCATAAGTCCAAACCCATTGATCTAAATGGGGTTAATAGGAGTTGTTTATATTATTTAAACCTAGTATTAATGGCTTCATGAATTTTAATAGTTGAAGGGTAATAAATACCCAAAAAATGGACATTAATAAGGGTTGTTGTAGGTGTTTGATAGCCATGAACAGTGGTTTAATGGTCCAATAAAGCTAATCTGAGTTAAAGGTAGCTAAATAACCTAATAGGTAAGTTTGAAGATGAGGGGTTGGAAGTTGTGATAGTGATAAAAATGTTAAGTAAATAGTAGAAATTATCCTAATGAGGATATTAATGATGATTGATGTGATTAATTATAGATTAATCACTCCTCGGCACTATTTCAGCTTCATAAGAAATTTAAAAGTGTTGGTTATTGAATGGTAAACTTTTAACTTCTTAAAGATTTAAGGTAACTAAGAGAAATTTAGTTATGTATTTGCTTATTTGGTTGATTATTGTTGAAAATACTTGGCTGATAATCATGTAATATTTGTAAACAAAATTTTGATGCAAATTGTGGCAAAGTAACAAATTTTATGTGATATATGTAAGAATGTGTTTGAACTAATGAAAATGGTATATCGACGGGTGTGAGTGTATTATATTGTTAAGTAAGTATAACAAGATGAAAATTGTGAATTAAGATATTGGGTGAACATGATTATGTTGGGAAAACATGTTAAGCTTGTTATAATGAAAAGGATGTCTGTGATTTGCAACTTATTGATTAATATGAATATGCATATTACGTGTTGAATATTTGTGCATGGCATGATCATTTATGGTAGGAGTTCACCTAGGGAAAAAAGTAATAATAGAATCTATGTGGTATTGTTTACTTATCATTGGAATCAAAAGCTAGTCAGGTTACTAATCACTAGAATTAGGAGGTAGCTAATTCACAAGAAGGCTAGATTAAGGGTACGACACCACATAGTTATTAGTATTAGGACAAATCGTGACTCACAAGTGAGTGTAATAGCTTTGGCCAAGTAGCTCCTCACGAATAAAAGTCTTGGGTAGTCTAAGCTCATGGATATAGCCCATTAAATAGCCACCGATTTTAGGGTATAAGGATGGAATTGATCATGCATATAATTATATGACCCTATTGTGACGAAGATAAGGCCGTGACACTATGGTTGCTATTATTATGATTTGTTATAATTTGATAGGGGCACATGGTTGTTAGTATTGTACGTGATTCCCCATATGTGTTTTGATGCTTATAATTGATGTAAACCTCAATATATATTAATACCTAGCCATATAGTTGTTAGTATTGTGGTCGTGACAATCTTTTTAAAAAAGCAAATAAACTTGTGAAAGTAGTGTAATTTCCATTTGCATCTTTATAATTGATTGAAACGTATTTGTGTAGGCTAGATTAACATTGGTTATTAAGTGATTGTGTTCATCCCTCTCTTCAATAATATAGAGGCTAGCTCATTGAATCAAGATCGGGGGAAATGACCTGAGACATAGGATTTGAGTAAATCATAATTGTAGGCCTCTTATAGATTAATTATATGTATTTTGATAGATAATTTGCCAACCAAGAGCGCATTATTTTGATTACTTGCATTAATTGCTGTTTTGAATTTAATTAGTGTATTTTAGGCCTACGTTATTTGTACATTAAATTTTGATGTTTAGATAGGGCTAAAATACTAATGTAATTATAATTTATACGTTGTGGATAATTGTAAAGGAGAATCATGATTATCATAGTGATTTGGCTCCCCTTTATGTTTTTGTGATCAAGAGATTGAGCAATTAAAATGTGTTATTGGTAGAATTAAATGGTCATGGTATATTGCACAAGTCTTTTATAGTCCATTAAGTGTGATTTAAGGGTTTGTATGAGCTTCTAGCACTTGAATTGAATATTAGACACCCAAGTTTTGTGTCAACTATAAAAAAAAGCAGTAACTTTGAAAATATGTGTCTAACTTTTGATTGAAAAATGATTTAAACATGAAACCAGTGCCATTGGCTAGAACTCAGAGAAAGCTTTTTGTAGACATTTAGATCACCTCAATTGAATGTCGAATGAAGAAATAAGGTGCATTGGAAGTTTGCCTTAAAAGCTGTTGAGCACTAAATATATTTATTCAATTTAAGCAAAATGTTGAAAGGCTATTTGACAGGAAAATTAAAGTTGTTTGGAGTGATTGCAATGTTGAGTACATGATTTTAAAAAAAATTCTTATAGAATTTAGAATTTAATTTAGGTATTCTTATCCACTCACATCCTAAAAAATGGCAAAGCTAAGAAGAAGCATAGATAAGTAGTTGAAACTAGTATCAACTTACTTGCTTGAGCTTACATGCCTCTGCACTATTAGTGGGAGGCATTTCACATGGCCATTTAGTTGATGAATGTTCTACCTAACACTACCCTAGGTGAAGATTCACCTCATTTTAGATTGTTCAAGAAACAACTAGATTATGAGAAGTTTAAGGTATTTAGTTTAGCATGTTACCCATATTTGAGAGCTTATAATCAACACAAGTTGCAATTTAAAACTACCAAGTGTGCATTTGTGGATTATAATACTCAAAAAGGTTATACATGTTTGAATTCAATAGTAAGAATTTATTTATTTAGGCAAGTGGAGTTTAATAAGAGTGATTTTCCTTTCTCAACCAATTTTATCAACAAAAGAGTAGAACATGTCAGTAAAGTTCAATCTACTATCTTTTTGCAACCGTTTGTCTCCACTCAACCAAGTTCAATCTCTTAGCTCCCATCATTTGGTGAACATGGCGCTAAAAATCAACTAAAAAAGTTGTTTTTATCACCATCTATGTCTCATTCTCTAATCATAGTCACTATAGAATTGAGGAATTGTCAAATAAAGATGAAAATGTTGCTAGTCAACAAAATTCAAAACATGAGAGTACTAGAGAAATACTTCAACCACCATAGAATCAATACTAAATAGTAACAAGAAGTAAGGTAGGTATATACAAACTAAAAATACCTTTTGTTGGCCTTACCACTCATTGTATAAATGAGTTTGAAGAACCTAGTAGTGTGCAAACTACTGTAAGGTCTGATTTATGGAGAAAGGCCATATTGATTACTTTAATGAATTAGATAGAAATCATACATGGGTGTTAGTTCCCTTTATTGGAAATGAGAAGTTAATTGACTGTAAATGGATTTTTAAAACCAAATTTAATATTGATAGCTCATTTCTCAAAGCTAAGGCAAGGTTAAGTTGTAAAGGGCTTGTAATAAAGTCCTGAAATTGACTATGATGAGACTTTTAGTCTTGTGTTAAAGTCTACCACCTTAAGATTTATCTTGAATGTTGTTGTTTGCTTTGGGCGACACATTAGGCAATTAGATATCAATAATGTTTTCTTGAATGGATACTTACAAGAGAGAGTTTATATGAAACAATTAGAAGGGTTCATAGATAAAAAGTTTCCTGATCATGTTTTCTATTTCATAAGGCAATATATGGCTTGAACCAAACACCCCAAGCATGGTTTGATAGGGTGAGAAATACTCTATTTAGCTAGAATGCAAAAACTTTAAATGTGACACTTATATATGTTTCTTTAAAATTTAAAAACATGTGTTATCTATGCTTATATATGTGGATGGCATCATTATGATTGGGAATAATGTGCATATGTTATCTACATTCATCAAAAGACTTAATTATATGTTTCCCTTGAAAGACTTGGGTCAGTTGCATCACTTTTTAGGTATTAAATCCTATAGGGATTCTACTAAACTATATCTCAAGTAGGAAAAATACATCTTGATATACTAAAAAGGTTTGGAATGATTCATTATTCCCCTATTCCTACACTTATGTTTAACAAGTAAAGTAGATTTCTTAGAATAAAAATTAAAAGGTCCATTATCTATACAAAAGACAAATAGTTAATGTTTTAACCCAAACATCAAAAATCCAATTCCAACCTCATAGCCCATCTAGATATGGCTCAATAACTCCTTTTACAAAAATAGTCAAAAAAGCCTAAGAAGCTCAAGCCCAAATATAAATAAGAACACCTCAAAATAGTCCTTCTACTTCTACCTCTTCTAGGAGAAGAAGTTCAAGTCTAGTAACCTCACCTTCCTTTAAAATTATAAACCAGCATAATTTCCTTAAACTTCTTATCAATAAAACCAATCATTTTCTCCTTCCAAGAACTAACAATATCAAATATCTTTCTTATTATTCCTTCAACAAAGTTATTGTATATTCAAGAACAAACCCAAAACTTGTAAAGACTCTCTTTAATTATAGCCTTATACACTCTTTATATCCATCTAATGATATGTCAAAAATATCCAAACTCCCAACTCCAGTCTAAGAAGCTACCAAATATTATTTTGAAATTGTAATATAATATCGAGTTTACATTTGGTGTTACTCAATAATAGTGGAAATAACTCCAGATAAATTTTATCTTCCAATTAATCTGATTAAATTTGGCACAATAAGAAGACCTTTTGAGTATGAAGAAGAAGAAGAAGAAGAGGGCATTATTAATAATGAAGACTCCAGCATAAAATCTCAATAATCAAAGCTCAAGAATTCAACATTATTTATCGAGAACTAAACAGGACAATAATTGCTGATAAAGCCCAGTGGACATATTTCATGGGGCCTACTACTTGTATCTACTCAGTAGGAAAAAATAGCAGAAACTCAAGGAACTTTAGCCAATGGTATGAAAGAATAAAAAATAATCAAATGGAAAATATGAAGGGAATAAAAAGAAAATATGTTAAGTACTCTCAGAATATGTAAATCATAAGTGCAAATATTGTGAAGAAAGAAGACAATTTAAGAAAGACTATAAAGACCCTTCTGCCAATATGAATATTCTAGATTAACCCTACCGACATGTAAAGACAATGAAAAGATAGTAGAAAAGTAGCTAACAAGACAAAAGTAGCTAGCCTATTATGAAGACAAAAGAAGATGGCAGACAAAGTGGAAGACAAAAAGAAAAATAGTCCAAAGTAATTCTGTCTTTTGTAATTATTACTTTATCTTTTGTAATTAAGTTAAAAGTAGGTTTGTCTCTTGTAATCATTAGGGTTAGTTTTTATCTTCAATTAAAAAATTTTGTAATTAAGTGAAAAGATTTTATAAGCTTTCTTACTTTATTCATAAAACTTTTATTTTTTAATTCTTCAGGTTTTAGATTTAATTTTATATCTCTTATTTTTTTCATATCTTTTTTGATTAAAAGTCATTCTTTTTTGAACCATTCCTTCTTCTGTACTTATAACTTCTTCATAATCTTCATATTCATTTTGATTATTACTCTCGGGTTCATCTTCTATTCTATTTATCATATATATATAACAATTTTCATCTGTTTCAATATTTTCTGTTTTAGTTTCACTATATTATTTTTAATTTATAAATTTCTATATCATATTTTTCTAATTCATTTTCTATTTCAAATAATTCTTCATCATATCCTATGAGTTTTAAATCTTCTTTATAAGCTTGTTCTAATATTTTTATAATTGTCTTATTTTTTTGGACAATTTAGTGATATATGTCCTAATTCTCCACAATTATAATATTTACATTTTTTAGATCTTTTATTATAATTTATTCTTTTTTTCTTTTCTTTTAAAAAATTTTCTTGGTTTATAATTCCAAGTCTTTTATTGTAATATGAGATTCAAAATTCTCTGATCTCTTCTTCTCATTATATCTACTTTATTTAAGACATTTATTGGTCCTTTTTTTATATCATCTATTATTTCTTCTACCAATGATGTTAATTTATACGTTTTATAATAATCATCTTTTATTATTTCTGATATTAAAGGTGGTAATTTTCTATAAAATATATCTAAATAAAATATTTCTTCTTGTAAGTCTCCTAATATTGCTTCATAATACTAATTTTTGTATTCACAAATAAAGGCATTTAAATATGGGAAAATCAATATAAGGTCTGATGGAAGCATTTAAAATACGCTGAGGTCTCATGAATTCAAGAAATAGCTGCCAGTTCCCTAGGGAACTAAGAGTGAATAAGTTTGAAAAGGAAATTACCAGTTTGCCCATTATTTGAAATACTCAAAAATTACTTTATTTCCCACTAACCCATGAAAGCACGAACCCAGGGCGAACAGTTTCTCTGTTCCTCATTCTCACGTCTTCCACAGTTAATCATCAATCACCGTTCTCATTGTTGCATTTCATTCGTCTTGTGTGTCCTGCTTTGTTAGTCAATAGCTTAACTGTGATAGTGATTCCCACTAACCCACTAAAAGCTCAAACCCCCGGTAGACGAGATCTCTACTCGCCTCTCCCAAAGTTCATTGACGACCACCCTTCTCTGAGTCACATTGCCTCCATTTAGCCTTTGAGTTTGAGTATTCAACTAGTTTTGGCCCCTAAGGTAACCCACTGAAAGCTCAACCCCATGGCAGACAGGATCTCTGTTTGCCTTTCTCGCCTCTCCCAATGTTCATTGACGACCACCCTTCTCTAAGTCACATTGCCTCCATTTGGCCTTTGAGTTTGAGTATTCAACTAGTTTCGGCCCTAAGGTAAATTTTTATTAACTAAACCCTATCTTTGATATGTCATTTGTATGGATTTGGGACTTTTGTCCGTTGGAAATCTGATTGCCTCCATAATGTATATTTGATTTGAAAACATCACCATGATCAACAATGCTTTGAAATCATCTAAATTAATTCTTGTAATGAGCCGTAGGAATAGAAAAGGTATTTAAGCTCAATAATCCAACACCACATAATGATGAGAAGAAGATGGGTTAGACGAGGAATACTAGATTTAATACAACAAAATGAGGGTCTAAACTCTAAGAATGAAGTCCTGTATGCCACATCCTAAGTGTAAGATTTCATTTTATCATACACACTTTGCCTAGCTAGCTTCTATCTATATGTTGTTCTTTGTTATGTTTGGCAATCACATGAGGCTAGTGCAGTATATTTGCTGAAACCAAATACATGGCCTTAACAGATCATAGAAGCTGTCAAAGAATCAAAAGTTTTGAACTGTCAAAACTATAATTTTGTACTTTATAGATTTTGAGCTCTCAAATCCATGGTTTCTATCAAAACTATAATTTTAGCTTTCATAAATGTTTTTTCCAAGTATGTCCTAAACATTAGCTCTATATTTTATAAATGTTGAGCTTTCAGATATATTCAAAAAAGCTTTTTTCTTATTCACAGATGACATGCAAATTTCAAAGTGTATAACTAACTCATTGAACTCCCAAAATGATGCTTTATTGGATAATTAACTCATTGAACCCCCAGATCATGGTTTTCCTTATCAAGATGTTGGTGTGTTGATGGCAGAATTCTCAACTGTGCTTAAAAATCTATAATTTTAAATATGTATGAATTTCTCTATTGACGACAGCTTCTTTCTTTATTGACCACAACCGTATGCTCTATTGACAAAAACTATTTATTCCATGAATGACAACTAATTACTCCAATGACTACAACCATAAACTCCATTGACAACAACAATATGCTCTATTGACTAGTGAACCATTTTCTTTTGTGACTTGTGTTTTATTCCATGGATACAACTAATTACTCCAATGACTATAACTATAAACTCCATTGACAACAACAGTATGCTCTATTGACTAGTGAACCATTTTCCTCTATGACTTGTGTTTTATTCCATAGATGACAACTAATTACTCCAATGACTACAATCATAAACTCCATTGACAACAACAGTATACTCTATTGACTAGTGAATTATTTTCCTCTGTGACTTGTGTTTTCTTCTTCCTTATGGATATTAATAAACAATGTCAGTGTAGAAATCTCTGAGTTGGAACTTAGTATTAATGGCTGGTATGCAAAAATCTCTTTTCAACATATCTAATTGAAATTTTCTATTTTTTTCAGATAAAGGAAAATGGAAGAGAAAACAAAAACAATAGTAAAGTGATATACCGCACCATTTCATATGCGTTGCTTTCCAAGCCAATTTAGTGAAGTGGCAAAGTATATTAAGAAAAATGAGAAATTACAAAAGAGGGTTGAGAAGTTAGGATTCCATATACTTCTTGATGTTTCTTGTAAAAAAATTCAAAGAGATATTTGTGGAGAGTTGATGCGTGCCTTTGACACCCCAACTCATGAAATATGCATAAGGGGGAAAATCAAGAAAATAAAGGCCAAGGATGTGAATGACTTGATGGGCTTAAGTAGTAATGGTAAGTAGATTACTGGGGACGTCAATGTGAATGAAAGAGGTTTCAAAAATTTGAGAAATACTTACTATAAAATGCCTTATAAGAAAATAGCTGAAATGATTATATCTAGAAAGAAGGCAACTAAATTTGAGTTACTTTTTGCAATGTATGCATTGGGAACCTTACTATTGCCGACTGTAAGTCTTGAGGTTAGCGACCGTATATTGAAGGTCATTTATGAGACACAAAAGAAACCAAGCGCATATGATTGGGCTACGTTCATTTTTAATGAACTTTGCAAGGAGGTAGCAGACTACAAGAAATAGTTGAGCAAAGGAAAAGGAAGGACAAGGAAGAATGTTGGGGGATATATCTACTTTCTAATGGTAAGTGTGTGTTTAATTTACATTAATCCAAAATGGTAGCCTTTCAAAGTTTTTCATGTAAAATTTTTATGTTTATAATGATTTGTCAAGGTTTTAGGTATGGGCTTCCAAAATTTTCCAATTGGCAAAGGTTGTCCAAAAGCCATAGATGCTCTGAAATATTGGGACGATGATAAAGTGAATGCAAGAGTAAAGTTTGAGAAAAAGAGCAACTGAGGCATCTTGCATGAGCCAACTACTGTAAATGGTAGTTCATCTACCAAAGTATATCAAGAATCGGCATTTGTTCACCGATATGTATAAAATGGAGTACAATAGACAAATATATATGGTCTTGTTTATGCATTAAGTCAAAAATTGTCTTGCAGGAAGTAAAGAGGCTATACGAAAAAGCATTGTTGTTTGTCTCTAACATTGGAGAGGAACTAATGAGCTTGCAATTAATGCTACTTGGATAAGGGTCAAGGGAGGATGAAGGTGAAAAATCACAAGAGGAGGAAGATGATGATGAAGGGATAGATTCTGAGAGAAAGAATGAAGATGACAAAACAGAAGAGGAAGGAGATAAAGAACTTGTTGATGAGGGGACAACTTTTGAGGGAAAAAATGAAGATGACAAATTTGAAGAGGAAGAACATAATGAAGAAGGAGCTAAACGAAAAGGTTTTAAGGAGGGAAATGGAGATGAAAAATTAAAAAAGGAAGAGAATGAAGAAGAAAAATTAGAAGGGGAAGAAGATAAAGAAAAGGATAATGAACAGCAAGATTCTCTTAAAGAAAAGGGCGACAATGACAATTCAGAAGAGGAAGAGGATAAGGAGGAAGTTGTAGGAGGGAAAGATTCTGATGAGGATGAGGGAGGGAAAGGAGAAGAACAATCAAGTAAACATCTTAGAAGATCAAAAAGAGATAAAAGACCTGCTGTGAAATCTCCATGGGTCAGAACTAATGTTGGAAAGAAGAGAAAAATGGATGACAAGGAGCGATTATTTGAAATATGCACAACACCATGTGAGGAAGATGAGGGAGACAAGTACGTCTTTATACTGTGCCTAAAAATTGACTGACTAAAATATTATTGACAATCTATTCATTTTTTCTTTTTTCTTCAATAGGATCATTATAGATTTGTATGGCTACTACTTGACTCGTGCAGAGCTACAATGTTTTGGTGGAAAAAGATGGATTAGTGACAGGGTGATGTCAATGGTTGCCCAAACTTTGGCAGGTGACTAAAAGGAAAATGAAGGGAAAGTCTGGAGACATATTTTTAGTTTTGAGTTCATGCTAAAAATGATCAGCAACCCTTTGAAATGAACAGTTGATGACAACAAGGGAGAAATCTTTCCTGAGTTTGTTAGATATAACATTGCTGATTATGAATTCATTTTTAGCCCAACTCTTTTCCATAGTCACTGGTTTTACTTTGTCTTCGAGATAAAGACCATGAACTTCTATGTTTTAGATTCATTGGTCAGTAATAAGGAGTATTTTCAAAGATAGCAATAAGAGGAAGAAGAAGAGAATGTTGAGAAGAAGGGCAAGGAAAAGGAGGAGGAGGAGGAGAAGAAGAAGAAGAAGAAGAAAGGACAATTAGATCCCAAAGAAATGATGGCAAGAGGATGCGTATGTCCCTACTTGTCACTGAATATTACTAACATCTATATTTGTCATTGTCTTATTGCCTAGTTGTAAATCAACATTGCTAACATTGCAAGTCTTGACTTTACAGAGGAATTGCTTTTACTCTCTACTTTGTGCAATTGAGCCACAATTGTTTGAGGATGACGTTAGCACGGACATTATATGGGCTAAAGTTCATGTGCAAATTGATACGTAAGTTTCTTTTATGTTTATATATTATTAAGCTTATATTTACATGTGAAAAATGAATTTTACATTATGTTTTTTTATTTGTTTTTAACCATACTTGTGGGGTGCATGTCATGACATGGTTACAATCGTGGGACAATATTGCGAATAAGAATGGATATATGATGCCAAAATACTCCCACGTATGCATTCTTCACTTTACATTTTTACTTTTTCATATACTACATATTTGTTGTTGTCCCTTATAAGACTTATTTGTGGTGCAGGATGATCTCTATAAGAAGAAGGTCAAACTCTTGTGGTAGTTACTGAGTCATCATAACAACGTGAAGGAGCCTGAAGCTATGTCCTTATTAGAAGGATCCTAAACAACGAGGAAGAGGAAATAGAAGATTTTTTATAGAACTTTAGGACGTAATTTTATTGATAATCATATAATTTTGTATAGTTAGCCCATTTTGTATAGTTAACTTATACAATGATGTTTATGAATGCTAATTACAAGTTTGTAAATATGGCTAATAATTATTTTATTAATTAAATGTCAACAAATGATTATCACTTTATTGACAAGTGTGTATAAGTATATTGATAAGGTAATAATTCACCATTAACAAGTGTTAAGGTGCTAGGTGCTGTCATTCAATTCAAAAATCAGCCAGTTAAAGGAACCCATTGACTACTTGACATTGACGATTAACAAGTAGTAATAACTATATTGACAAGATACTAATTTGCCATTGACAAGTGCTAAGTTAGTAAGTGCTATCGTTCCCTTTAGAAATCAGCCAGTTAAAAGAACCTGTTGACTACTTGGTGCTGGCGATTAACAAGTAGTTATAATTATGTTGACACGCTACTTATTCTCCATTGACAAGTTCTGATGCGCTTGGTGCTGTTGTTCCCTTGAACAATCAACCAGGTATAAGAAGCTGTTGACTACATGGCGTTAGCGATTGACAAGTGGTTATACACGCTAGTTATTCTCCATTAACAAGTTCTGATGCACTTGGTATTGCTATTCCCTTGAACAATCAACCAGGTGCAAGAACCTGTTGACTACTTACCATTGCCTATTGACAAGTGGATATAACTATATTGACAAGGTAATAATTCTTCATTGATAAGTGCTGACGCACTTAGAGCTGTTAATCCCTTCAAAAATCAATTAGGTGCAAGAACCTGTTGACTACTTGCCATTAGTCATTGACTACAAGGTACCACTTTATTTATAATTTATGCATTTGTTATTGACAAGTGCTAACAGATAAGGTGTGATAAACCAAAAAGTAAACAAAAAACAAATTCTAGATATATAAACAAAAAAATACACTTGTTCGTAATATTTTCTAGCATAGATTAGGATTCTTGCAAGTCTTGGAGGTATGACTAATCTCATGGCATCTTCCATAATGATAAACCTTTTTATTTTGGAATTGAGATTCCCTTCTTTTACTCTTTGGCCTACCTAGAGGCCTTCTTGTCATTGGTGGCTCCAAGAAGGTTTGGGTTAATAAATTTATCACCATCAATGCTTCTAGACGCAGACAGTCATGTGTGCCTACCGGCTTCATGTTGTTGGCATATATCTTTTCTTGAGCAGTAAACTTGTAACATTCATCTATAAAATTGTACACATTGCCATGAATTAGCTTGAATGCTACACAAGCATGTGCACAAGGTATTCCACTCATTTGTCATGCCAAACAAGAGCATGTATGTGCTGAAAGATCAACATTCAAACGTATTAGTCCACTAAATGATATAGTTTGCACAGAGATCAAATTTTTTCCATAAGTTTATGCATGTAAATTTTTAGCTCTAACAACTTGCTCCATAACTTTTATATCAACATTAGGCTCGACACCGTGTTTCCAATTTCCTATAGCCGCTTTACTAGCAACCATCTTCTTTGCCAATTTCTCTCTATGCTTATGTATCAAGACATCAATATTGTGTTTTCTCTCTTTCACAATCCAAGCATTAAAGGATTCTGCAAGATTAGTTGTGATGTTATCCCATCATTTATATCCAAACTTGTATTGAGCCCATCAACCTACATCCCCTTGGGTTCCAACCCATTGTGCCAACTGTGGACAAAACATTCTTAGATTCCCTATTGCAATATTAAATTTAACCTCATGCCTTGCATAGGCAATTGCATCAAGCAATTTTAACGCATTATCTTTCATGTTTCTTGAGGTATGCCTCTTACCTTTATTGATTTTCTTAAATGTTGTGCGAAAATTTTTCTTCACATGATGGTAGCAAAATGCATGTCTCTCACCACCACCAAATATAGCTTGCACGACACCAATAATCACATTATTTTGATCAGAAACAATTATTAACTCCACTGATCTTGTTATGTCTTTGACATTTTAAAGAAACCAAGACCAATCTTCTAATGTTTCCCCACTAATAATAGCATATGCTACCGGAAATAAGTCATTATCAGCGTCATTTGTACATGCTGACAGCATTGTTCCCTTATATGGACTGCTTAAATGACATCCATCTACATAAAGCATGGCTTGGCAACCTCCTAAAAAACTGGATATAGAGCATCCATAAGCAATGAATAGCCTCTCAAATCTATTATTTGAGGCATTCCATTTCGCAACTATCATCGAATCAGTTTCTATTAATCGATCACAAATCCAAGGGATTATGCTATAAGAATCTTCTGCACGACCATGTATTTCCCACAATGATTTTTCTTTTCCCCTATAGGCTTGACTGTAGCTTAATCGCACACCATACTCTCTATACAAGTCTCTTACAAGTTTATTGGCACCTTTGTCTATATTAGACCTTAAAGCATCAACCATGATTTATGATGTTAATTTTAACCTTGTCAAGTGTGACACAATAAGGTTTCTTGCGCATTCTAGGTGTGATCATTGTTGAATTTTATAACCCTTAAAATTTCATTATCTTTCCCTATTAAATATGCTGCAATGTTCCATTCACAGCCCTCCACCTTACAATATGCAATGATCTTATCTTTGTTATTCTTCTTAAACTTGTATTAAAACTTATGGGAGATGCTATACTTGTATAATGCTTGTCTAAAGGCATCAACATTAGGAAAAAACTACCCTTTACCTACTAACAAATCCTTCTATTTCATAGAATTCATTTCAGGTATTGGTGTAGGTACCATTTGTACAGCGAATGCCAATTCCGTGTCTTCAATCTCAGGATAAATACTTAGAGGAAAGAAAGAGCACCCATCTGATACTCTCAATAAATTATCAATCCTACATTCAATGACAACATTAGAATTGTACTTTTCAACATTATTTACGTTAACAAAAAAATTTACACAACTCACATATTGGTTCTCTAATGGGCAATCTGTTGATGCTTCTATGGTGTCAATCCCATTTGCAACTATATATACATGTCCACTTTGTTTGTTATACTTGATCAGATGTTCTACTCCCTCATTATCAACTAGATCTACAAGTGTGCTTGCATCAACATTGACTATTAATTTTAATTGGATTATATTGCTTTCATTCCCTATAATTGATGATATCATTCTTGTCAACTCTTCATATGTTGTCCCTTCTTTTATTGTTCTTGTTCTAACACTCCCTCCAACATATTGCATACTTCCTTGGTCATCATTTTGAAAATGCCCCCTATATGGAAAAAAAACATAATATATGTTATCTAGAAGAACTTGCAATCTTACAGGTTAATCTGCACCACACACAATGTATTGACAACTAGAAAAGGTGTATTAACAACACATTTATCTACTATTACAAGACACAATGTTGTTTAATAGTAGAGATTTTTCAACAAAATAAGCTTACCTCATATACTTAGGAATAATATATAAAATGTCCTATATGAAAAAACATAATATAATACATGTTTTCCAGTAGTGCTTACATTCTTATTGGTTAGTCTGCACAGTACAGTGTATTGACAACTATTCATACTATATTGACAACACAACAAAACATTATTGACAACATATTGAGATATCCATATCAGATATTTGTCAACGGATCAGTGTTGCGCCAGATTATTCCATATATTAGTTATGCAAACTGAATGATCACAAGTTTACCGAGAAAGCATTATCCTACGCTTAAACAATAATGAAATCATTAACGCATAAGAAATTGTTTACCTAGCTAATAATGGATATGCTATTGTTAATCGGTAATTTACATAATCATTTACCTAGAAAATTTATTTTCTGTCGATGAAAAGCTACTGTTGCAGAAGAAACACTCCCAACTCACTTAGATGAAGACAAGGGTTGTAATCATGGATATGAGGATGTGAAGATGATGCCACCATGATCAACAATCATGGATATGCAGCAACCTTCACTTTTGTTGATCATGAGTTTCGTGAGACGCATGCGCGCAAACAAAATCTTCTTTTCAATGCTAAAGGGCAAATGGGTAATTTCATTTTTAGATTTATTCACTCTTAGATCCCTAAGGACCTGGCAGCTATTTCTTGAATTCATAGGACCTCAATGTATTTTAAGTGTTTTCATGGGACCTTAAACTGATTTTCCCTTTAAATATCTTAGTTCTAATGAACATATTTATATTTCATGTAATTTTTTTATAGCATCTTTTTGTTTACTTATTTCATATATATCCTCACTTATTCCTACAAATTTATTTCTAATTGATTTTGCATAATTTGATACAATAATAGAATAAAGTTCTTTTCTATTATTCTAAGATCTATATGGTTTTCTTAGTTTTTTTCTTAATTCTTGAGGTTTATTCATCCACCAATTTTTTATTCATCTACCAATTTTTTATATTTCCCAAAAATGTTGTTTCTATTAACATAGGTGCCTTATATCAATATTTTTTTCTATTAAAGATATTAAAGTTACTTTTGCCCATTCTTCTATTACTCTTTCATTATTTAGATCACAATTTAAGTTTAACCATATTCCTAAATTTGGTATTTGTCTATTTGCATATTGTGCTAATGGTATTGATATAAATTCATTATTTTTAGGTATATTAAAAGTTGCTTCAAAAGATATATTATTACAACTATATGTTTTGTTAAATTCAATTTGATAATTTTATTCTTTTTCATATGGTTCCATCATTCTTTCATCTTGTCTTTCTTTTGATATTCTACTAGACCCTACATTTATATTATTATAAGCATGACTTTCTAGATTTGGGGGGTTAATGTTTTGAGGCATTATATTCCATAAAGTTGTTCATAGATTACTAATTGAGAATTTTGCATATTATTATAATTATTATTTATCAAGTGTTCATATTCTTTTTTTAATTCCTTAAGTTTTTCTTTTTCTTCAATTTCCATTAATTCTCCTAATCGTAGTGATTCGTTTTGTTCTAATTCACTTTCTTCTTCTTCAATGCTTATATTATTTTAGCCATATTTATATCGTTGATTATATATATCTGTGTGTGTGTGTGTGTGTGTGTGTGTGTGTGTGTGTGTGATGGATATGTATATGATATATAGAATACATTGATTATTATTATCTTCTATTACCCATAATATTATATTCATAACATTTCTTTTATTTATTCTAACATAGCAAATGTTTTATTTCCATTATTTGTTATTTCCAAATTATTGTCTGCTATACTTATTTGAATTGTACTTTTTGCAATTTCTGAGTCTACTAAAGTCATAATTTCATTTCATATAGATTCTTATTTTACTTTTATCAATATATAATTATTATTTTCTTTTGGTGTTTTAGGTAATAATGTTCTTAAGTTTGAAGTTATAGGTCTTTTACTTTGTGATCTAGATAATTGCTTAGGGATTCCTCTACTAATACAAGGTCTCTGTTTTAAACTTCTTCTTATAGGTTAATTTATATTTATGTCTAAAGTTGATGTACTTATTCTTAAAGATCTTTATCATATATTATCATTGGTTATTAATCTTTGAGAATTATTATTTTTAGAATATTTTATTGTTCTATCCAATTCTAATTGTAGTTGTTCGGGTATCGTTATTTTTGTCGGATCTAATTCAATTTCTTGTAATATAGGTATAAAGTGTTTATCTATTGTTAGTTTTCCTTTGTTTTTTTTGTAAATTTTATGTTCATTTATAAATACTAATCCAATTATAACCGTAATACTTATTATTCTTGATCCTAATAATAATTTTATTCCTCCTAATTAATGATATATTAGTAAGGTTTTATTCATATTTTCTTCTGCTATAGATATACAAAAATTAATATTTGTTATAAATTTTATTTTTTGATATATCAAATTACTTGTTAATATTTCTAAAATACTATTCTCTACACTACTTATTATTCTTCTATCAATTATTAATAATTCTATAAATGTATTTCTTCCTCTTGAAAATAAGCTTTTACTTAAAGCTGTACTTTAACAATATATTTTTTTTTCTTCATTCTTAAATGGTAATTTATTAATTTCATTATCTATTAAAGCTTTTCTTATTAAATGTATTCTTAATACTCCTTTCGTTAAAATTGATTCTATAAGGTGTTTCTTTCTAAAATTACACGAGCATATTTTTTTTTTTTTAATTTTATAAGCTTTCCTACTTTATTCATAAAACTTTTATTTTATAAGGATTTTAGAATTTATATATATTGGATATGTATATGATATATAAAATTAAATATATAAAATATGATATATATATATATATATATATATTTATATATTTGTGTGTGTGTGTGTGTGTGTGTTCATGTATATTCATTATTTTCATTATTGTAAGCATCACTTTCTAGATTTAGGTGTATAAAGTTTGGATCTAATCCATAAGGTTGTATTTGTGAATTTTTCATATTTATAAAAGCTTCACCATAATTATTTTTATTAAGTTTTCATATTCTTTCTTTAGTTTTTTTAATTTTTCTTTTTCTTTAATTTCCATTAACTCCTATAATTTTTGTAAATCCTTTTCTTCTATTTAACTTATATTTTCTTCATCTAAGGTTTTTGTCATATTTATATTCATTTTGGTTGAATTTTCTTTTTCTTTTTCTTTTTTTGTTGGTATATAATTATAATTGCCCAACATTATTTCTACAGCTCTATAACTTTGTTCAAAATCTATCTCTTCTTCTAATTCATTTCTTATTTCTATCCTTTTATTTTTTGCATAGTTAGTTTCATTTTTCTTATCATAAATTTCTAATTCTAATTTTTTAATTTGTTCATATATAGTCCATATATTTTTATTTATTATTTCTTGTCCTTTCTTTTTTTCTGTTTCTATCCTTGTTTGTTTTATGTTTTCATTCATATCTTAATTTCTTATTTTTTCTTCAGATATATTTTCTTCAACTGTTCTTATTATATTTATTTGTGACCATTCTTCTTCTAATATAGTTTTGGGATTTATTCCTAAGGCATCTACAATCCTATAAGTATTATACTTTATTAAACTTTGTTCAGTCCTTAATTATTTTGTATCATATTTTATTTCTCTTAATTGTTGATAACAATCCTTTTTTATTTCATATATTTTTTTGTTCTAAAGGTTTAACATATTCTTTAATTCTTATTAATTTTTCTTTAAGATTTTATTTTTTTAATATTATTTATAATTCTTCTGGTAACATACTTATTATTTCTTTTTCACTAAATAAATGTTCTAAATCATTGATATTTTCATTTATATAACATCCTAATTGTTTCATTAAATACATATTAGTCCAATTTACTTGATTAAAAGTACTATCTCCATCTCCTCCTAGTATAAAAGGTACAAAAATACATAATGGTTCTTTTACAGGTAAACAAGAATTTTCTAGGAGTTTATTATATTCTACTTCATACATTTTTGGTTCAATTATTTTATTATATTCATTATGGGAAATTTTCTAATGCTCCTATTATTGCAATACTTAAATATAGACAATAACAATATTCTATATAATTTTTATCTACTTCTACTTTATTTAGAAATATTATTGTTTCTACTCTTATTAATTCACCAATTAATTGTTGTAATTGAGTTTTACTAATTTTTAAATTTTCATACAAATAATGATAATGATACAAGCCTTGAAAAAAAGTAGTAAACATAATCAGACAATAGGTAAGAAAAGCAAGAAAACAAATAACAATTATAAACATTAGAGATTAAGAAATTCATATTATCTTCCACTAAATCTTTGTTTTAACTCAACTCTGATACCATAATTGAACCAGCTGATTATGTGCTACTATAAGGTTTGACCAATAATGATCCGAGTTATAAAAAGATATAAAAGGGTCTCTATCCTCTTTCATATAGAGAATCATCAAGCTCAAAGTCTCTTAATCAAGCTTTCAACATTTCACAAATTTCCTCTTTCAGATCATCATAACACAGCCTTCCTTCGTTTCCTATTGGAGGTGTAGTCATAGTAAAATATAACCAGTAATCCCCTTATAGGATCATGGCAAAATTAAGACAATATTAAGTTTCTTGATAATAGTCCTTTCTTAATCCCTAAAAAGAAATTATTCAGTCATACCTGGAATTAATCTTCAATACTTGTAAAGATTGAAATAATTGAAACAAATAATTTTATTGATAGTAAGAGATTAGAGAATTCTGAACTCGGATTACAAGAGAGAGAATTCAAAGAGGCATGTTTTGCCTCTAGGATTACAAGGTTTATATAAAATTGGCATTCTAACCTTAGTTATATAACTCAGGTTAACTGAAGATAAAAAGTAACCCTAATGATTATAAAAGAAAAACCTACTTTTGACTAATTATAAAGGATAAGAAATAATTATAGAAGACAAAACTACCTTCGGCTATTTGTCTTTCACTTTGTCTGCCACCTTCAACTATCTTCAATTATCAGCAATTACTTTTATCTTGTCTGCCATCTTCTTCTTATCTTTACATATCGGCAAGATTAATCCAGGATATTCATGTTAATAGAGGGGTCTTCATAGTCTTTCTCATATTGTCTTCTTTCTTTGCAATATTTACATTTGTGATTTACATATTATGATAATACTTGACAAATCTTATTTTTAGTATTTTCATCATTTTCTATTTGATTATTTTTTATTTTTTCATACCATTGGCTAAAGTTTCTTGAGTTTCTACTATTTTTACCAATAAAGTAAATACATGTAATTGGTCCAGTGAAATAAGTCCATTGAGCTTTGTATGCTGTTGTTGTCCTGTTTAGTTCTTAGTAAATAATGTTAAATTCTTGAGCTCTGATTATTGAAACTTTATGCTAGAAGTCTTCATCATTGATGATGTCCTCTTTCTCTTATTCTTCATACTCAAAAGGTCTTTTTATTGTCCCAAATTTAATCAAATTAATTGAAGAATAAAATTTATCTGGAGTTATTTCAACTATTGTTGAGTAACACCAAATATAAACTCAGTATTGAGTTACAATTTCAAAATAATATTTGGCAGCTTCTTGGATTAGAGTTGGGAGTCTGGATATTTCTGACATATCGTTAGATGGATATAAGGTGTATAAGACCATAACTAAAAAGATTCTTTACAAAATTTGAGTTTGTTCCTAGATATACAATAACTTTGTTAAAGGAATAATGGGAAATATTTAATATTATTGGATCTTGGAAGAAGAAAATGACTGGTTTTATTAATGAGGAGTTTAAGGTATTTATATTGTTCTATAGTCTTGAATGGTGAAGATATTGGGCTTGAACTTCTTCTTCTAAAAGAGGTAGAAGCAGAGGACTATTATGAGATGTTATTGTCTCTATTTAGGCTTGAGCTTTGTGGACTTGTTTTACTATTTCAATAAATGGAGTTATTGGGCCAAATCTAGATGGGCTATGAGGCTGGAATTGGGTTTATTATGTTTGAGTTGAAATATCAGCTACTTGGCTTTTTTGAGATGATGACCCTTTAAATTTTCTTTTAAGAAATCCACTTTACTTGTCAAAATACTCACCTCATTTGTGAGATGAGCTATTGTTCCAAATAATGATTGAATACTGGTGTTTAGTTGTCAACTGATTAAGGCAATATTCATTTCAAGAATATTAACCTTTATAATTACTTGGTCTAGGGGCTCATTTCTTTAAATTCTTTTAGTGAACCACCACCACTACTTGTCATCATACTTGAATTTGGCTTCATCTGGATAAATAATCAGTAACAAGATTATTTTTTCTTTTGATATATTCAATTTTATAATCATAATAAGACATATCTGATTGCCATTGAATTAACAAGTTATTACATAATTGAGTTGTCTTTATTCCTTTATTTAACTTGTGTTTTACTTGAGTATTCTCAGTTCTTATAATAAACCTAGTGTTAACCATAAATAATTGAAATTTTTGTACAACTTTAACTATTGCTAAGAATTCTTTTCAATTAGAGTGATATCTGGTTTGTGATTCATTAAATTTTTCACTTACATATCTAGTTATTACTTCTTGTTCTTCTTTATTGATCTGATATAAAGCTGCTCCCCAATAATTTTCACTTGCATCAGTACAAATAATCCAAATTATATTATTATTTACTGGAATAGTTAATTTGGGTAAGTCTTGACATAATCTTTTGATTTGATTTATTATTTTTTCTTTTTATTTATCCCATATCCATATTTTTTTCTCCTGCTAATTTACTTACTTTGGCTGTTAATTTATTAAATTTCCTGTTAATATTCCTAAAATTCAATCTTCAATACTACTTATTATTCTTCCATCAATTATTAACAATTCTATAGGTGTATTTCTTTCTCCTTAAAAATAAGCTTTACCTAATAATTGTGCTCCTGCAATATAAATTTCAGTTACTTCATCTTTAAATGATAATTTATTAATTTTATTATCTATTAATGTTTTGCTTATTAAAAGTATTCTTAATATATCTTTATTAAAGTCAATTCTATAAGGTGTTTCTTTTTCAATATTACAAAAGTATATTTTTCTTATTTTTTAGATTTTATAAGTTTTCCTACTTTATTCATAAAAATTTCATTTTTTAATTCCTTAGGTTTTAAATTTAATTTAGTATCTTTTATCATTTCATATTATTTTTTATTAAAAGTCATTCTTTTTTAAACTCTTCCTTCTTTTGCATTTATAACTTCTTTACATTCTTCATATTCATTTTGATTACTATTTTCAGGTTTATCTTCTATCCTATTTATCATATATGTATAACAATTTTCATCTTCTATCTTATTATTTTCAGTTTCTGTTTTAGTTTCACTTATAACTTTTAACTTATAAATTTCTATATCTGATTCTTCTAATTTATTTTTTATTTCAGATAAATTTTCATCATATCCTATATGTTTTAAATTTTTCTCATAAGCTTGTTCTAGTATTTTTATGATTTCCTTATTTTTTTTCCTTTTAGACAATTATAGCATTTACATTTTTTGGGTTTTCTATTATAATTTATGTTTTTCATTCTTTTAAAGAACTTTATTGGTTTATATTTCTATATTTTTTGTAAAATTTTTATTTTGGATATTCTTTAAATTTAATTTTTAGTCTTCTTTTCTTTTTCTTTTTATATTTTTCTGGTTTACATCCCCATTTATGTGGTTTTTAAAATTTTTTACATTTTAAATATTGTTTTATTAGTTTTATAATATTTCATATTTTTCCATGCATTTTTACATTTTTCTGATATATATTCTCTTAGAAAATTTTCTCTTCTTCCCATTATATCTACTTTATTTAAAACATTTATTGTTCCTTTTTCTATACCATCTCTTATATCTTCTTCCAATAATGTTATCTTATATGTTTTATAATAATCATCTATTATAAAGCATGAGATATTTATTTATTACAAAGCATTTACATTTAAGATTAGAAAACATAATTTAGTATAAAAGACTGAGGTGTGCCATGGCTTACTACAAACACGTCGTAGCACATTTGCCTCTGTGCCATGCATTATGGTGCATTATGCAAAATTTGATAGCAAATTTGCTATCATAACATAGCACTCAAGGCAATCTTCAAACGTGCCCTATTTTCTCGTCTGATATCTGATTAAAGTGGTCTAGGTGTCTATAAAAAGATTTCTTCAAGCTCTAGCTAATGGCACTAATTTTACAATCAAATTACTTTTCAATTGAAAGTTGGATGCCTAATTCCAAACTCACTTCCTCTTCACATGAATACACAACTTGGGTGTCCATTATGCGATTCAACTGCCAAGAGCTCACCAACCTTTAAACCACACTCAATAGTCTATAACGGACTTGTTCAATACACCACAGCCAACCACTTACACATATATCACATTTTCAATGTTCAATCCCTTGATCACAAAAACATAAGGGGGAGTCAAATTCTAAGAAATTATCATCTAAATCTAGTATCTATCCATTTACATATCTTTCTACTTGCACTAATATTTTGGCCTTATTTACACTTTACAATCATATAGCATACAACCTAGGGCACAAAATACACTTTTAAATCATTTCACATTTAGTGCAAGTAGTCAAAATAAATCATATGTAAACCTAGTTAGCAAATTATAAACAAAAATACACATAAACAAAATGTGATGCCTACTAGTAGGATATCCAATAGAATCCTATGCCTCTAATCATTGCCCTTAGTCCTAGTTTGATGAGCTAGTCCCTGTAATATTGAAGAAAGAGGGGTGAGTACAATCACTCATTAACTAAGGTTATTTTAGCCTATACAAAAGTATATCAATTAATTATAGATGCAAATGGCAATCACAATTCTTTCAAATATTTTCTTTACTTTTCAAAGGTTATCACAACCACAATACTAACAACCATATGGCCGAATACCAACACACATATCATCTCGCAACATGTATATTAATGAACCACATATGGGGTCATAACACTAATAAGTATGTGCCCCTATCAAATCATACTTATTAGTGTTATGACCCCATATGGGGTCATCCTGTGGTAGAAAAATGAAATGCATGATTGTTGCCAACCTTATACCCTCCTGTCCAACATGAAACCGGTGGCTTTTTTGTGGCTACATCCATGAACTCAAATTAACCAAGACTTCCACCTGTGAAGAGTGATAAATTGCAATTTTATATATTTTTTATCCTTTTAATTTATACTTTAAAATATCTATTTGAGGCTAATTGAGTTTAATTGGATATTATTTGATAGCCAATCTTCAACTTTTGGATTTTAACTACCTAAATCTTGAATTTTAAAATATAAATGATATCCTTGACATTTTTGTACATTTTTCTATTTAATTTTATTTTATTTATGTAGATTTTCTAGATTTAATTTGGAAGATATTGATGGAGATTATTTTAAATAGAAAAATATAGGCATGCTTGAAGATCAAGTCAAGAACTAAATTTTAGAAACTTTATTTATATTTATTTTGGGTCTTTTAATATAATTTTCGATTAAGGTTGTTAAGGGTAGTTTTGTCATTTTTATTAAATTATTAGGTTTTATATTTGTTAAGTGACACATAATTGAATTTAAAAAAAGGAGCACATGGCCTCACAATGCATTACTCTTAATTGAAATAAGAAGGAACAATAGAGGTAGCCAAACACTTTTAGAATTAGAGAGTAGAAAGGCACACGCTATTTCTTTCTTCGTATAGGGGTGATTGCTCTTCATCTTTTTCTGTTCAACAATTCTTGATGGCTTTTTCTCCTCTTATTTTTACGGGTTACTGGTTGATTTAAAGTTATGAAGAATTGATTTCTTTGGTGTGATCTATCACAAACCATGATCCTAAACTATAATCAAAGTCTTTGATATTTAAGGAAGATTTTAACAATCAGCAATCATGCTAGCTTTCGATTCCAATGATAAACTGTCAATACCACATGAATTTTACCACTACTCCTCTTCCTAGGCAAACTTTTGCCATAATGATTATGCCATGCACATATTAACACATAGTATGCAATACTATTGACAACCATCACATCATATCTCACTCATCACAATTCATCTCCATCATATTCCACACATCTCATTATGCACAATACCTCATGTTATTTATTTTCAAATATATATGCTCTTACTCTAACATCAATCATACATGTATCAACATCCATCTCATTTTCATTAATTCAAGCATATTTCTAACCCATCACATATCTTGCCAAAATTTGTATCAAACGAGTTTACAAACACCCAATAAGTTTCAAACAAATTATGTCCACAAATAATTAATTAACAAGCAATTACACAGACTAAATTTCCCTTATTTAACTCAAACTTTTGAGAGGTCAAAAATTTACCCTTGAATTACCAATACTTCTAAAACTTCAATTAGCTTGAATGGTGCCAATTTTGGGTAGTCTACAATTCAACCACAAGGATAATCATTAATATCTTTATTTGGATAAATTTCAATGTTTAAACTTAACCCTTCTAACTTGCACAAAACATAATCCCTCATTTTCAAGCATAGCCGTCTATTAGCTTCCTTTAACTCAAATTATTATTAATGAACCATTAAACCACTATTAATGGCTATTTAAAACCTCCAACAATATCATTTATGATTATTTTTTGACAATTAATGTTCCCACCTACCAAATACTTGTGAAATAATTAATTCTTGATTTAAATAACCTAAATAACTTTTATTAACTTTATTTTAAGTCAATAGTTTAGACCTATAGCCTTTATGGATTGAAATCATTTTCTCAACTCATTAAGAAAAAGGAGGAGAAAGGGAGCAAAGGGTTTTAGAAAACTTACCTTATGTATTTGGTGGCTTACAAATGCCCTCAAACCTCCCATGAAGCCCTAGAAGAGAAATGATGTGTCCTTCATTCTTCTCTTTATTTTCCTTCTATTGTTGAACTCTAATGCAATCTTATGACTACAAATTCTAACCATGTGCCATAGTGTTATGACACATGGCATAGAGAGCTCTCTCTTCTATAATGGTCACATACACATTGCGGCAGATGTGATACACATCGTGGCATATGGCACAAAAACTCCTTCTTCAGATTGTCTTGCTTTTTGATGCTTGGGTGACTTAACTTTGCTTCTAACCTAATTTAGGGCTGAAATTACGACCAAACACACTTATTAGACCTCTCTGGCCATACATTAAACTAATTTACTTAATTATCCTCTTTTAACTTAATTTAGTTTAAATTTTTTTAGGATGTTACAACAACTCTGATATTTAAGAGGGAGAAATCTGTGGTCCAAGAATGGATGAAGTCATCTTTGGCCAGACTACCTCCCATGATTAGTATGCTTAGGCTAGTCCAATCATGTTGAGTTGGTCCTATTGAATTATTAGCCTATAGATTTAGTCAGAGGAAATAAAGAGAATATAATGAGATGTATTGATCATGCATTTTCTTTAGGTGTGTATTCATACGATGATGGTAATTGAATAACTTATTTTATCTAGCCACTTCACATGCTCATAAATTGTTCAAGCACATTTATGGATGGATTAGATTATTTAATTATTGAAATATTGTCTCACTGTATGGTTATATTTTACAGGTAAAAGCTTCGATAGGGGCAAAGGAAAGAAGGATATAGCCAAGGATTAAGAGAGCTATCTTATATAGTACTTTACTTTTTAGTATTTGTGTAATAGAATATTGTGCCAACTTCAGGACATATATGGTTTTGGTGCACTTGAATGATGATATGATGTTATTTTAGTATATTTTGGCCTAGGCTATTATATGTGTAATGGAAATTATTATATGAGGCTAAAATACTAATGCAAATGTCATTGTTGTTGTAATTATATTTGTATGGTTTTCCATAGAATTGTTATTTGAATTATATCTATGCCATTTGATTAATGTGGAATCAAGGTTTTGATGGCCAATATATGTTTGAGATGTATATCTATTAATTTGACTACTTTATTTGGTGCTTTGTGGTCATTTTGATTGGGTTTAAGTGGTCTCAAGGCTATTGACATTTGGTTTGTGATTTTGGACACCTTTGATTATGTCTTGAAGTGAAAAGTGTCTTTTTACACTCAAATGTTTAACTTTTAAGCAGTAAAGTATTTTGTTTTGAAACTAATGCTTATAGTTAGATAGCTCAAAAAGCCACATGTAGACACCTGAATTGCTCAAACTAGACATCAAATGGCAAAACAATGTAATTTAAAAATTACTCCTAAAGTGTTGTCATGACAATAGTTTGCTATCATGACAATAATGGTGAGCCACGATGCAAGGCATGTGTATCGTAGCACATTACACAGCAAGGTGTTTTCGCCTTTGAGTCATCTACCGCGATTGATGACACATGCACTGTAGTAGATGATGCACATTGGACCTTGTCTAATTTGTTCTCATTTGATGTATGTTTGTAATAAATTTACTTGGCTTGCTTTCGTTATGTCTTTATGTATGTTTTAAACTATTGTTTGAACTCAAACACTTTTCTAAAAGGGTTTTTTTGGAATTTCAACTTTTAATACTTCCAAACTTTAACCTTTATATATTGTGATGACCTATTATAAGGATTTGATTAACCCTGGTCATAATGGTAGTGTTATATGTGTGTTTTGGTAATGTCAAGGTAGACAATACAAGAATTTCTAGGATTTAGATGATTTCATATTTTTGGGGTTCCCTACCTATTAAAATTTATTTTTCTAGCTTAGAAGTATTTATCTATCATAGTTTTGAGGTTTTCTCCGAATGGATTGATGAGATTATGATTTAAAGGTTTAGATTGAGACAATTGTAATAGGTAAAGAGGTTGGAAGAATGAAATCATGAATTTATGGTTTAAGCATCGTTACAAGGTGTTAAAATTGGTTTTGTATGGGCTGGAATAATGGTTATGATTTTGGGAATCTAGATTTGGAGAACTGGATGAGGAACAAAATGTGGAAATTTTCGGTATTTGACTAGATGAAATTAGAGGAGTAAATTAATGGTTGTGAATGATTATTTAGGTTAGAGATATTTGAAAATTTATGGAATTTTAGGTTAAATGAACCTTAGTGCTCAATTGGAAAAATGGGAATTTTTGAGTATTATATAGTTTAAATGAGTTGATTGGGAAAGGATTTTTATTTGTTGTAGATTCATTCTTATGTAACAGTGTGGATCATTCACACATGAGTTTGTTTCAAGCTAGAGAAGAGGTAATAATTATTTATTTTGTATATTGGGAGATCTACAGTTTAATATTGTTATGTATATGTATAAACTGTGTTGGGAATGTTTTACCCATTGATAGCTTGCTTGATTATTTTTTACTAGAAATATATGTGATGAACTTTCCAGCATGTCTATATGATGTTTGAATTGTTATTTTGTTTCTTTTCAAGCATGCTAGTTGTTGTTGATTTGAATTTTGGTTTGAGAAAAATACTTGAATTAATATTTTAATTCTTTCAAGCATGCTTGGTGGCTTTGAAACTGTATGAAAGAAAACACAAGAAAAAAGTAGGAAGAAAGTGCGTGCTTGGCCTAAAAGTTATAACAGTGTGCTTCTTTTTGTTGTCCCTTTTCTTGTTGGGTCTCCTTCTCTTACAAATCAATCTTTTAAAATTTATGTGCCTAGAATCTTGAAAAATAAAGCTTTACTAAGCACCAAAAGAAAAAGAAAAAGCATGTCTTAAAATAACATTTTAGCCTTTAAAATAAAAATAGAAGAGAATCACAATAAAAGAATAAAGTTCACAATACATCACCTAGATCTTGCATGTGATGACATCTGCTTTTGAATATGAATGGATGAAGCAAAGATCAAAAAGATGATGAATGGAGAAAGCTTGGAATATTAAAGGCAAAGCCGACGAGGCAATTGGTTGGGCCACTACATGTGGTGAAGAAGTTTCTGCTGTTATTCCTTAAAGTTGCTTTTTTCAAATATATAAGGATTACTAGGGCCATCCACATGAGTAATGATATGAAAAGCAAGTATTTTATAGGGATATACTCTCTAAAGATGGCCGGCGCGCATAAAGAATATAGGTCACTATAATGGCTACTAAAGGAGCACGATGGAAATAGTAAAAAATGTGGCCATTGATATGAATTGATGGCTCAAAGCTTTGGATGCTGAAGGCAAAGTAGCAGAGAGATTGAAGGGGTGAGAAGAAGGCAAAGACGTGAAGTAGGAAAGATGGGAAGAGAGAGAAGGGGTGAGGGGAAGAGGAAAAAAGGTAATATGAAAAGACAAGGTAGCTTTTTCTTTTTTTTTAATTTTTAGAAAAGAGGAGAGGTTTGGATATTAAAAAAAGGGGGGAGTTCATCTACAAGCTAACCATATGAAAAGATTATTGAAAATTGTGTCTTAGGGTCAATCTTTGTACTATGTACATTATTATTCAATGAATTTCTCTTTTGTTATCATATCAATTGCATATTCACTATGATAACCGTATCTTTAGACAAACTATATTGATTATCCTAAATGTCCTAGGTCAGTCATCTATAAGGGATCATAGATGAAACAAGACAGTATGACTTTGATTAATTATAGAGATGTAAATCAAAGTCATAGGTACTTGAAAGGGTACAAGGTGATGGACCAACCCACTATGAAAAAGTTGCATAGTATAAGTGATAAGCTTATCTCATATGTAACTATATCACTAAGCCCTTTGACTTAAGATTATCATGGATTCCTACATGACCACTAAACTTTAATCTAGTTAAAAGTCATCTTTGACTAAGTGATTAAAAAAGCTATGATTGAGTTTAGTGATATTCCTATAAAGGAATATGAGTGGTCAAGATGAAATTTATTCCTCACATTAAATGAGAGATATTACTCAGCCCCTCGATGAGTAAGATGAGAAAATGTATGGCCACACTATAATGAAAATGTTTTTTCCATTGCTATAGTCAGTCCACTCAAAGATTGAGAAAGTAACAGTCAAGTAAAGAAGAATGATAATTCATGTCTCACACTTGATCGAAATATCAGGTGATAAAATGGATGTGATATGGTTCCACCATAGGTTACATCGAATCATCTATCTCCATATGAATTGGGTAGTTGCAATGTCTTGCTAGAGGCCATATATAACTTGTGGGCTAATAGCATAATTAGCCTACTGTCAACTTTATATAGGCCTTTAGGTTTGCACATAAGAACAACCCAACTCAAGCTATAATGTCCAAGTTCATTGAATTTGAAATATATTTAGATTCAATGAATATAATATAGGGTGAATGAATTTCATATATATATATATATATATATATTCTTGAAATATATGTGTGTGTGTGTGTGTGTATTCATATATATATAATATAATATGTATATATGATATATATTATATTATATTATATTATATTGGTTTAATTTTAAATTTAATTTTATATGATAGATAAAATTTAATAACTAACATGATATGAGAGAATATCATGTTAGTTTTATAATTTAAATTTATAAGATAAATTTGAATTAAATATGATATCATGGATTAAATTTATGAGATAAATTTAATTAAATTTTCATAGGCTTTTTAAGTAGAAGACGAAAACCTTGATCTATATACTATATATAGATAGAGATGTGCTTTATAAAGAGTTAGTTAGAAAAGTTCTAATGGCAAAAATATTTTAAGAGCCACGAAACACCCTATAGAAAGGAAAACTAACGTTCAAAGAAGAACGAAACGCTGAGAATACTGGCATGCTGTTTGAGTTAGAGAACTGTTTGTGTGGATACTGGTAGAGGGAGCAGATCTACATTATTAGCTCCTAAGATCCAAACTCTTAAAGAGAACATACGCTAAGTTCAAAGAATTAAAAGGTAACTCTTTCATCAATCCTGACTTAAACGAGTTTGTTCAGTCCATGTCAAAATAAGGACTTTAGAATTTTAATCTTCCACTGCGCCTTCCTATCCAACAA
Organism: Prosopis cineraria; assembly: GCF_029017545.1. Taxonomy (NCBI): domain Eukaryota; kingdom Viridiplantae; phylum Streptophyta; class Magnoliopsida; order Fabales; family Fabaceae; genus Prosopis; species Prosopis cineraria. The sequence continues at coordinate 42,420,204 of NW_026555337.1, forward strand.
AGATATCTTTGCACAAAGCCCTATATATAAAATGATAATCTAGCACTATTTATATGAATAATGATTTGTGAGAAGGGCAGAGAGGAAGCCACGTAAAACATTGACTTTAAGTGGTTTTGATTTTTATGTTATATTGATGGGAGGCATATAACATTCCATTTTCATTAATGGAAAATTAGTAAATAATGAAACAATTTTCCCAACCATATCTACCATCTTCTTCGTGTGATTCCTCTCTTCTTCTTTATGCTTCACTTTGAGATGAAGTAGCATGCTCATGAAACACTGTGGCTTTTCGTCCATTCTTCCTCCTTCTTTGTCGTGCTTCGTGAACCAACTGCCTATGACTTTGCTTCATTAATTGGGTGTGATCTTTCTACTTCCTTTTGGTTCTTCATTATGCTCTTGTTTGATTTGGCTGTTTGATTTTGTTCTCTGATTTACTTTTATTTCTTTATTTTTCTATTGTCTGACTTTAGTTGTCTTTGGTTCTTTACTTGATTTTATTTACTGGTTGCTTCTTGCTTTATTTGATTGTGATTGTTGTTTTACTTTGTTGCATTGTAAAAATAGAAATAACTTTCAAAACATTCATAAAAAAAAAATAAATGAGGAAGAGAAAACTAACCTATGGAACCATAATAAGTGTCTTTATAGAATAGAAGAACTCATTTTTCATTAAATTATGTGGTCCTTTGAAAATGTCATCCTAACAATTTGTTTAAGAGTTGTCACTCATTGACTAATAAAATTGCACACCATTTGTAAACATGATAACATGATAGTAATTATATATGCACTTTATTTTAAATTAGTTCAAATATATGCCCTTCCTTAAATTCATAACTATTGACCTTCATATTCACGTATTCTAGGTTATATAGGAACAATCTTTTTTTTTTATGAGTAGATAGGAAGTTTAGTGCTTGTGTTTTAATTTGTATCTCAAGTAGTATCCCAATGAAAAGGAATTATCACTTGGAAACTAGAAGTTATTCATATAGCTAGAAGTTTAAACAGAAGTTCTTCATAGAGCTAGATTGTAATTATGTATATGCCCTTCGAGAACTAAGGTGCTTACTATCAAGATCTGAATTTCCTCTTGTTAAGATTGCTTCCAAAGATAGAACAACGTCCATACTAGCTCAATGTCTTGCATTTGGTTCACTAGATGAACAATTGCTGATGGTTGTTTGGTGCCCTACAAATATTGCACCAGGTAACCCAAAAGAAACATGGGCTTTATTGCTTGCATTTCCTTTACTTATATCTCTCATCTAGGGGAAAAGTGCTCCTTGCCTATTGTTGAACTAACTTGGGCACTAGGAAATATGGATGGTGAATGTGTGGAGTTAAGACATGTTCTTCTAGCTCAAGGGAATTAGATGCATTAATCCGTCATTTGGAAAAGGTGGACGATGAACTAGCTACTAATTGCTTATTTGGATTTGCATATATAATCAATTATTAGAAGTAAAATCATGGTTTGGGTGAAAAATACCCAAATACCTTGCCCATAATCAATTAATTGGCTGCTAACTCCATTTTGGTATAAGCTGGCAGGAGTGGCTTTTGAAATTCAATTTTACAATCACAGCATTTATTATTTAGGAGAAATTTCCACTTGCCTAAATACACCTTTAAACCACATAACATCATGCACCATTGTTCCTCGTTGTCTTCATTGTTGCTTTCATAGCTTAACTCAATGTCGTTTGCCTAGGCACCAGTGTACAATTGACTTGGCGATCCCTATCTTTTGGATCTCTTCATCTTTCTCCTTTAACTTCTTCACAGTTGCCTCTTGGATTCTCGACATCAATGCTGTTGATAGCCTTACTCTGTGTTTCTATGATTCCATCCTTACTTTATCTTTCTGGTATCAATAAACATATTAATCAATCAAACAGGAAACTTAAATTTGGATGGGTGACAATAAGAGCAAGAGGATGAAGAGGGTGGTAGTTACATGTTGGCAGATGAAGTGATCAATCTCGAATTGCTGGTTCTAGAGTTGGTAGAGAATATCCTGGTCAAGAAACAAAGAAGATGGAGAGAACAATTTGTTGTTCTTGGGAGGGACTGGAAGAGCATTCTAAAGGGGTAAATGCTGAGAAAAATCAAAAAAGTCAAAATAGAAGAGCCTAGATAAAGAAATTACACACACGCTGAATAATTCATTTGATTATTAATATAATATAATTTTAATATTACTATAATATAATTTAAATTTCTATAATTAATTAGGTATATATGTTTAAAATGTATTTTATTTGTTAAATAAAGATCAATAAAATTAATAATATTATATACCACCTTATCAATATTTACATTTTCAAAAGTGATGTCTTTATAGTAATTTGAACATTAAAAATTAATTTTGACTAAATTATCCAAACATTTTCAATTATACTAGAATCAATTTCAGAAAACTATATCCAAATATAATCATGTCATAATATAATAATTATAATCAAAATTAATTATATTAATCAACTTATTTCATAATTAGTTATACCCCAACTGAAATCCAAACACATCCTAAAGTGACATGAGTAATTGCTTATCTATAAATCTAGATTTGATTGACCAATGTAAAAGAGAAGGTTACATACAGAGGGTAAAAGATGAACAAGAGCATTTTGGAGATATCTTCTTGTATTTTACCTCAATATAATTTGCAATCATTAGTCTTCATGAATATGTTCATGTTCTTCCCTTTATTCAAGTTTTGAAAGTTTAACAAGCGTACTATAATGTTAAACAACTATAAAGAATATGTTAATATTAATTATGTAAAATAAGTTAATCAAACAAGTTTTTGTATCTTCTCAAAACATGTTTTGAGAACAATTTATCAAACAAGTTTTTTATATTTTTTTAATTTTTATATATAATTTTTTAGAACAAATATTCAAACAAGTTTTTTTGTTTTGGATTAAGGTGTAATTTTGCTCTTAAACTATTTGCAGAATAGTAATGTTACTTCTAAACTAAACATAGTAATATCACCCCTAAACTAATTAAACTGGAGCAATAGTGCCCCCATCGTTTAAAATCCAAAAATGTCTTTTATTTGAAGCACGTGGCTTTCATTAGTCAAAATTCTTACTTAACGGTCAAACATTTAGATTTTAATTAATAAGGCAATATTGCTTTAATTTAATTAGTTTAAGAGCTATATCACTACGTTGAATAATTTAGGAACAACATTATTCTTTGGGAATAGTTTAGAGATAAAATTACATCTTAACCATTTTTTTTTAGTTTTCAAAACAAATTCTACATAATACCATTTTTTAAGAGTATGTTTGATTGAGGGGTTTTAGAGGGGAGGGAAGGGCTCCCTTTCCCTTATTTGGTTAAGAAATTTTGAAAGGGAGGGGAGCTAAAAATTTTCCTCCCCTCCCCTCATATTGCTCTCCTCCAATTTGGGGTTTTTTGAAAGGGAGTGAAAATTTATAACTAATTTAGCCTTCTCTTTACATTTGTCTAAGCCTTCTTTCCCTATACTTGAGCTAGTCATGTCTCACCATTTGCATTGGTCATGTGCCCTCTTCTTCCTCATTCTTTGTATTTGTAACTCTATTTCATGTGCACTGTACACTCATAATTGCGAGCACCTTCAACTTTTTTGTGCCCTCTTTCAATTCCCTATTCCGTCATTTCCCACACCTTAAAGCCTCAAGTACTACGGTTGGTGATTTCTTTTCAATTTTCTATTGTGATGATATATTGATGTTTGATTATTAGAATAAGCCTCTTATATTAATGAAAAATTAAAATATTAAAATTAAATTCAAAATTAACAAAAAAAATAATTCAATTCTAAAATAAAAAAATTATATAGAATTGACATGATAAGGTGTAAAATCATCTTAACCATGCAATTTGGGTTAAGGTCTAAAATTATTTTTCACAACAAATAATTAAAGAATATAAAACTTATATATAAGGATATAATAGAAAATTAGTTAATAACTCCTTTCCCCTCCCCTCCAACAAAACCAAATAAAGTAATATAAAAACTTTTCCCTTCTCATCTCTCCTCTTTTCTTGAACTAAACATGTCCTAAAACAATAATGGGAAAACATAATTATTAATCCTTATAATTTTATCAAATGTTGTTTTGGGTTAATATGTGATTTGGTCCCTGAATTATAGGTCTAAGGGTGATTTAAATCCTAAACCTTTAAAAGATGAATTCTTAATCTTAAACAATTAATGTTGGGACAATTTTGCCCTTATTGTTAAATTTAGACAAATGTCTATCAAATTGGGACCTAATGTGTGATTTTCACCAAATTATGGTAGGAGAGAAAGGGAGAGTGGAATTTGGTGAAAATCATACATTAGTACCCAATTTGATGCACGTTTGTTGAAATTTAATAGGGGGACAATTTTTTCAACTTTAATTGTTTAGGATTTAGAATGTATCTTTTAAAAGTTTAGGATTCAAATCGCTCCTAAACTTATAGTTCAAGATTTAAGCTGTATACTAACCCTTTTGTTTTTAATACTTATAGTTTTTTTTCAGTATTTTCAGTCTTTTGAAGAAATCAAGGGATGGAAGAAACATGCAATCAGAAAATGCCACTTGGACAAGCCTCCAAAATAGTGCTCTCCTAATGATCATGTTTTGAAAAATAAGAAGGAGGTCAAGGAAGATGGCATCATGTCCGATAGAATGGAAGACATAGAGACTTGTGTTGATTTGGCGTGACCATCTAAAGAAAAGAAGAGTCCTACTGTCAACAATAGATAGTCTTCATATAAGGAATCTCTTTTAGGATTTAAAGGAATTGATTATAATGGCATCGCTTATGGAAGTTCCGTCATGGAAGATGATCTTTTGATCTCGGACTTGCTTTAACAAATGTGGGACCTACTTGAACCTTTAGAGTAAATAAAAAAGCTAATGAGTATTTATCCTATCATCCCTGTCTCTCACAACGATTTTAATGATTGGTGCAGGCCTTGGAATAATACATTGGTTATCACTATTCTTGGAGCACACTTCATTCTGTGAAAGTTTAAGGAGTGTTTGAGAAGAATTTGATACTTGAATGAATTCGAGCTTATTGACATTCCTAACAACTACTATGTTGTTCGTTTCACTGATGAGACCAACTGGGTAGTTCAGTATAAAAAAGCCTTGTTTAGAGGACCTTGGCTTATTGCATAGCATTGTGTGCAACGATGGACACCATATTTTGATCCTTTTCATAATTCTTTAGGGAGAATCACTACCTGGGTTCACATTCCTAACATTCCCATGCATTATTACACTAAGAGCTTCATCTATAGATTAAGTGACATGATCGGACGAACTATCAAAGTTGATATGAATACAATTGCAGATGTGGATGCCTTAAAAGCTAAAGTTGAACAGGGAGATATGCTAGGATTTGTGTTAAGCTCAACTTGCAAAAGAAATTAGTGCCTCAAATTATCTTGGCTTCTACACTCTTCAATGTGGAATACGAGGGACTTGATCTAATTTGTTTTGCCTGTGGGAGATATGGACATCGAACAGAAGTGTGTTCATGGATATCAAGTGTGTCGTCTTCTCAAGCTTCAAGCCCAATTATTGCTATTCCACTACCTTGCTTGTTGCTGGAGAGTAAGCTACCTGGAGTAGATGAAATATTCAAGATTTAGATGTTTCCTCTGGAGCCTGCTCATCTTCATTTTGCACATCCAAAAAGCTATAAGGTTAGGTATGATTTCAAGGGAAGAAACACGCCTTAAGGGGAAAAAGTTGATTACATATGGATTTCTTCAAGATATGCAGCCCTTATAGACTTAGGGGATGATGATGGGAAGTTTTGCTTTTGACACTATGGATAAATCACTGATAATGTATGTTGAGAAAAGGGAGGCTCAAAAAAAAGCCATTTCTGAGATGGGACAAAGGGGTAATTCTTATAGAAAGGACCTAAATAATGGAAAAGGGATTTGTGTAGCAAAAGGTAAGGAAGCTGTAAGACCTAATCCATCAAGCTTGATTGACAAAGTTCATCCTAAAAATTTAGCCAATAATGGGCTAAAAAATGGATCCAAATCTATAATAAAGTCAAGCAAGACAAAAGAATTATGGCCCAAAGAGCCTATATAGTGGTAAGTGCTTCTTTAAACTTTAGCCCAAACTAATTGCAAGCTAATCATTGATGAGAAGGAATTTCCACCTTTTGTGTCTCTGCCCTAATTGATGCCTTCTGATATGTCCATAGTTATCACACATTCCTTGAAACATCTTCTCCCTGAGCCTTAACTACTAGAGGAAATCAAAAACCAAGAGTAATCCTTAAAGGGCAAAAATTAATGCCACAGTCACCCTTTTATATGGTATTATGGAGGTTGACATTCATCACGAGTATGGTAAAGTTTTTTAAATGTACAAATCTCATTATAGGAGATAGTCATGGAGTAGGCAGATCTGATAACTTTTATTACTAATATTCCTATTGATTGTTATGTATTTTTACATGAGGATAGGTTGAGGGTTATCTAGATACTTTTATTTGTAAACTCTTCAAGTCCCAAGCTTGCCTTACTTATTAAAAAAAAAAGTATTTTCAATCTTTTTACGAGTTAAAACCATTGAAAATATTGAAATTATAGAACCTAAATGATAAATATAATTCAACCTTACTAAAAGGAAAAATGACAATAAAATTCTTTTGAATTGTGTAAATAACAATTTGGTCCCTCAAAATGCCATAATACTAATAAAGTCATTAAGGACTTTTTTGTCAATAACTTTTTTTAAAAAAAATACTATTTTACCCTTACTGAAAATAACAAAACTCAATCACAACTCTTGTTTAAAAAGTCACAATTTTTGTTCTGTAAATTACAAAAATTGAATAATAAATCACAATATGTCAAATTTAATTTTTGTTATTAAAAAACAAGCTCTAATCATAACTTTTGTTTAAGGAACAATAACTTTTGTTCTGTGAATCACAAGAGTTAAATAAAAAATCACAATTTATTAAGTGTAATTTCTATTATTAAAAAATAAGTTCTTAAAATAACAAACTTTATTCATAACTTTTGTTTTAAGAATAATAATTTTTTTTCAAAGAATTGTAAGAATTTAATAAGAAATCATAATTTGTCAATAAAGATAAAATAAGTTTTTTTAAAAAAAATTTATGACAAAGAGGTTACTGAAAACTTTATTAATATTATAATATTTTAAGGGATCAAATTATCATTTATATAATTTTAAAAAATTTTACTATCATTTTTTTTATTAAAACTATAATAAATAAAACGATGGAAAAAATTATAAAAATTTAAAATAAAATCTAATAAAATTTTAGAGGCCAATAATGGTGTTTTACCAACAATAAAACAAAAGACATTTCCAAACAAGCTCTCTCTACTGGTCCTTGTCTTTCAAAACTCAGAAACATCGAGTTTGGCTGTCCTACCCTTTGATGAAGAAATGGGAGGTGTTAGCTTTGAAATTAGTAGAAATTCAGCTTTTGCTATGCATTGCTATGGAAATTCGTTTTCTTCCGGGGTTACGGTATCTTGGAGACCCTTTCTTGGTACGTCTTTGGACACTAGAACTGCAAGGAAATATCAAGTTTTTCATGCTCAAAAGCTCAATTATGGACCAGCTTGTGCTTCGTCGAAGAGTGTCTTCAACGCTGGGTTGATTAGTGATGGTCTGGTTTCAAGTGAATTAGAGTTTAAGCCATCATTCGATGATTATTTGAAGGAAATGGATTCTGCCAGAGCGGACAAGGAAAAATTGTCCTCCAGAAATGTTAGGGTAAAGAAGCATGCTGCCAATACTGAAAACCAAAAGAGGGAAAAGGTTATGTCGAGGAAACCAAGGTTGGAAGGAGTTGAAAAAAGTACAAAACTTGAAAAGCTGGGAGGACATGTGGATAAAACAAATGAGTTAGGATTTGCTGAAAAAAATGGGGCATTGCAAGTAGTTGAAACAGTCCTGGGAAAAGAAAGCTCCTCCGTAGGTCATATTAAGCTCAGACCACGAGGGGCTAAAAGACGTGAACCTGAGTATGACGGGGAAGAAAGCAAGCTTGATAGTGCTGTGAAGCAGAAAAAGGAGGCAGAGGTAATAGAAGACAGGTGGTTGGAATGCCGGATTAATAGATCAAAACCAGATTCTGATGGCAGTTTGTTTAAAAGGGAACGTAGAAGGACAGGCAATAGCAAAGCTTCACTTAATCGGAACAGCAACTGTGGCAACACCATAGAGGTGGAAGTCGGCCACGAAGTACAATCTTTAAAGATGGTAGGAGAAAAGGATGTTACAACCCGCCAAATATGCTGCAACTCAAAAGGGAAAATGCCTATGATAAACAAAACTGTTGTTAGCAACAACGGCATTCACAATGGACGTGAGAAAATCTGCACAAAAAATGAGAACGTGGGGAAAGAAAATGGGTGGGAAAATCTCAACTTGAATGGAAGCATTAGATGTTATGGTTATGACAACTTGGAGGTGGAAAGAGCAGCATTTAAGACTTTTGAAGAGTTGAATGGTGTTGTCAACAAGCCACAGGTTTCGCACAAGGAAACGGAGGATAGAATCCAAAGGCTAGCAAATTCGTACGGAGTCATTTCCTCCTTCTTTGCTCATGGAATACGTGAAAATAGAAAATATTTACTCAGAAGTTTAATGTGTTCTTGATTTTTATCGCATTATTATTTTGATTCATTAGCTAAGAAATTGAAGCAGTGTGCATGGGAACCTGTAGAAGCCTTTACTGCCGAAAGGAAAGAAAAAGGCATAAAAGTATGATACAAATAGCATTGACGATCACAAGTTGGATGTCTCAATGGCCACTGAAGTATTTTCGGCATAGAAATTAAATTAGGAGTAAAACTCGTCTCCTAAGGATGAACTTCTGTGATTTTGTATTTATTATTTCCTTCTTACATTTCTGGAGTGGACATTGGCTTGCTTCCATCACTGTAATTGATACCTGGAGGATTTTTTTTCATGTGATGCATTCATCTTTTTCTTTCGTTTTATGCTCTTTCATACTTGATACATGTATGGTTCAAGGGTTTTTTGTTATTTCAATCATACTAAATTGTCTTTTTCCGTCCCCTTGGATAATTTTCCCAAACAGGTTGAATGGTGCTGATATAAATATGCCTGAATGGATCTTTTCTAAGATGATGAGAAGTGCAAAGATAAAATTTAATGATTATTCTATTGTGAGGGTTATCCAAAGATTGGGAAAACTAGGAAACTGGCAGCGGGTGATACAGGTCATTGAATGGCTTCAAAGGCGTGAGCGTTTCAAATCCCACAAGCTAAGGTACTTGTATCCTTCTCTAAATCAATAGGTCTTGTGCCTGACGTTTAGTTAACATTGTGTGATGTATTATCTGGCATATAACTATGTTTGTATGAAAACCCCAGTTTAATTTGTATTAGTAGCAGGTGAAAACCTCTGTTACAGATGGTTCATTTGTAAGGGCAGTCATACTTCCAGACTAAACTGGAATATTTACGGCATTGCACTTTGTTTTTATGTGTTCCCTTTTTCTTTTTCTTCTTGTTACTAGAGGTACATGTTTTCATCCTTCATGCATTTGACTTTGATTTCTCTGCAACAAAATTTGTTGCCTGTATATGGAAAGGGAATTTGAAAGCTGTGAAGTTTTATTTTTGGCCAGTCCCTGGCATTATTTGCTCTGAGTATCCTTTGATGTGTGGATCTTCAACGCCAGGCATATATACACTGCTGCTCTTGATGCACTTGGAAAGGCAAGGAGACCCATAGAGGCACTAAATGTATTTCACGCGATGCTGGTAATGCACGTGGTTCATGCATCATGCTCTTTTGTTGGGAAATGTGTTTTCTGATATTGAGGTTAGAATATGGAGTTTGCATTACTTTCCTAACTCACTTTCCTCTCTTGTTTTTTTTTTTTTCCAGCAACAATTGTCCACATACCCTGATTTGGTAGCTTACCGTAGTATTGCTGTCACTCTTGGACAAGCAGGGCACATGAAGGAACTCTTTGATGTGATTGACATCATGCGGTTGCCACCTAAGAAGAAGTTCAAAGTAGGGGCACTTGGGAACTGGGACCCTAGGCTGGAACCAGATGTCGTAGTTTATAATGCCGTAAGTTTTAGTTGGTGAATAATTTGTGCAAGAGACGGCAGTTTTCTTTAAATTCTTTGAAGGTTTTTCTCACAGTGAATTAGATGGACTTTGGTGCAGCCTTTTAATTTCTTGAGATTATAAGTTGAAGTTTTGATAGAAACTTGGATATATTTGATTATACAGGAAGAATTACACCTCTTCAATGGGAAATGCAAGAGGAAAATCAATATATCACAAGCAATCCCCTTACTACAGCAGCTAATCACTCTTGAAAACTAAAGAAATTTTGAGAAATTTGAATGAAGAACGGAATTAGACATTTGAGATAGACAAATGCTGTACCATTTGACTTCAAATAATTCAAATTCATACATCTCAATCACTTATTAGCACAAACAGCTAAATCGTGCATTACAAAAAACATTCACGAGCCCACACAACTTGGCTTCCTATAGAATTTATATATTAGTAGATAAAAGCAGAGAGGTAGAGCAAGCAAAGCAAACGACAGAACTCCCTTGAGTTTCAACTTTCAAGAGGTCAGGTATCTCCTGACTACACTAAAATCCTTGCCTGCATTGCCTCTGCAAAAGTATAGCCCGTAAACGTCCACTCACTCCATGTAGACACTCACAGACCCACTCACTCCATGTAGACACTCGTACCACCACAAACAAAATACAGATGCACCAGCTTGGTGACCACTTTTGGGACCACCTCCTTTCCCCTCCTTGCTCATCTCCTAGTGTACACATTTCTACACCTCTTAACAGATGGGTCTTTGTTCTATCCTCTAGTGTAGACTTGGCCCAATAGACTATTGGGCCCATCATCTCCCCCTCCTGCCAGTCTCACCTTGTCCTCAAGTGTCAGGGTGAAATTCAGGAAATTGATTTACTGTAACTTCTGTATTCTCTCAAGTGCTATAACAATCAGGAAGATTCTTCCATATAATGAGAGCTTGAGTTCTGCTGTCTGCCAATCTTTACACTCTTTTGAAACTCTGGCTGAACTTGCAGTTCCTGCTCCTTGGATAGGAATGAAGGGAGTTGTTGGGCTCTAATTTAGGGAAGAATGGATTTTTTTCCCCCCTTTGAACTGGGACACACGATAGGTGGGGTGAATTTGGGCTGTTGCAGGTAACTCCAGTTTGTAGGTCACATTCCCATGCTTTCCAGCACTTTGAAAGGTCCGTAAAAGAACCAGCTATATGGTGCATGGATTCTTTTCAGTTGGTCAGAGAGAAGTGTGATTTACGGGCGCCATATGTAATTTGCTTGGTTTCATCGGTAATAATTTTAGAAAAAAAATCCTCAAAATTGAGGGAAGATCTTCTCATTGATCTTTTAAGCCAATATCTTCAGTTTGTGAGGCTAAAATTTGAGATAAACCATGTCTCCCACTTCAAACTCATCCTCCCTCCTCTTCTTCTCAGCTCGCTCTTTCATATGCTGCTGTGCTTGCTCCAAATGGGACTTGAGTTTATCTAAGGTCTCTTTCTTTTCTTCAATCTGTTCATTCTCTTCTTCTGCCAATTAGATAGAGAACATAGTGTAGCTTTTATATATTTGATTATATAGGAAGAGTTACTCCTCATCAACGGGAATGGAAGAGGAAAATCAGTGTATTACTAGCAATTTCTCCCTATTACAGCTGCTAATCACACTGGAAAATTAGAGAAATTTTGAGCAAATAAAAGCAAAGAGATAGAGCAAAGCAAGTGAGAGAACTTCTGTGTGTTTTGAGAGGTCAGGGTCTCTCAACAATACCAAAATCCTTGCCTTCCCCCCACCCTTCGAACCACTGTGCAACAAGACAACCTTTAAAACACCCACCTACTCCTTTCAGACACCCATACACCCACTAACAGACAAAAGTTAGATGTGCCAGCTTAGTGACCAATTTTGGAATTACCTCCTTTCCCATCCCTAGCTCTTCTTGTATGCACCTTTCCCCATCTCTTTATAGATGGATCCTTGGTCTTTCTTCTGGTGTAGACTCAGTCTACTTGACTATTTGGCCTATCAAGTTCTAGATTATCCGGATGATTAAATTCACGTGATACAGTTTGATTTTTTTTTTTTTTAATTAGCTGAAGAGAGGATAGATATGCAGAACATGTGGAACCATTTTTCATGCGCTGTCTCAATTATATTCTCTATAGTACACTACTTTTTGCTTAGTTAAGGAGTTTCTCAAATAAAATGCTGAACTGAAATAGTTTTCTGACTTTATCTTGCTTGAAGTAGCTTCTAGCTTGCTGAGTCACTGTGGTTTACTTTGTACTCTATGTTGCATTTTGAAAAATAGATGGCTTCTTTAAATGGATGTTCGTGAAAAAAAGCATCATGCTTGCATTTCCACACATCATAGGTGCATGCCCTTTTCTTTTGTGAGTTTTTTGATTGAGTTTTGATTACACTAGTTGGAGTGGATTTTACTATGCTAATAGTTATTTTTTTCCTATAATCTTGTGCTTAATTAACATCCTTTGGTAAGTGATGTTCTGTTGTATAAATTTATTTATTTTTAATTAATTTGGATTTGATTTAGTATTTCCATGTATCAATTGAGCATGCAGGTCCTCAACGCTTGTGTTCAGCAGAAACAGTGGGAAGGGGCTTTCTGGGTTTTACAGCAGTTAAAGAAGCAACGTCAACAACCTTCTACTACAACTTCTGGCCTTGTCATGGAGGTAATAGTAGTAGCCTCCAGTTTCTTAATGTTTCATATTATTGTACAAACGTCCCATTTCTTGGTAATCAATTTGTAAAGTGAAATTTGGAATTTTTAATTTTCAATTTTGTGATAAATAAATTATAAAGTAGATTATTTAGGGAGATAATCCAAGGAGGATGGATGAAGCATTTAGCAAAAGCCGTAGCAGGGGGCGAATGACAAAAAAGGTGGGAAAAACTATAACAGCAAAGAACAAAAGTCTGACCCAAATGGATAGCCGGAAGCATGGTTTAAAAACTCTTTCATCATACTTTTGCCAAGAACTATGCCAGTTCACAACTCCTCTAGACATTTCTTTATTGCTGCCTATAACTTGATAGTGACTTATAATGAAGTCCTCAAGGTAGTTGGGCAAGCCCAAAACTTGAGACAAAGTAAGAGCCTGTTCCAAAGATGCTAAGCCACTTCTCAATGCAAAAAAAAAAAAAAAAAAAAAAAAAAAAAAGTGGCTGTTAAATTCTGGACTCTTAGAATAAGTCACGAATGCACTGGTAGTATTTCATTTGCATTTATATCAGAGTAAGGCTCTGTTTGTTACACTGAAGGTAACGCAACAGGAATGGGACAACATTGTGCAATGTCTATTATTACCGTATAATTATTCAACAATTTCTTTCTGTTTGAAATAGTTTTGAGTAAGGGCATCAAAGTCATTTTTCATCTAAAATGTTTTTTTTTTTTTGGCATTTTATTCTCCATTCCGTTGTGCATGCCAAACAGTCTTAAATCACAAGCTTTCCCTGAAATAGAAAGTTACTCGGATCTCAAGTCCAAATTAAATTTTTCGACTAAAATGCTTCCCGCATGCATAGGTTTTGGTTCATATTATACAAACTGAAAAAAAAAATAGAGAGTATTTTGATCATGAAATTTAAAAATTAGATTATAGTGTAGGGTAATGATGTAGACTAAGGTAGCATGGGATGCCAAAACCTCACATTGAGTAATAAGGAATTCACTATGGGGTTCTTAAATGGGTTGGTTTTATAGCCCCAATAACTAGCTTTTGGGGAAAGGCTTGTCACTCCACTCCGGTGCAGATTAAAGAACATCAAACTTTGCAGTTAGTGATTCCAAAAATGGCTGCAAGTAGTGGGTTTTGACCTGTTGACTATTCTGATCAGTGAGGAAACCAAGTGAAGTGTCTTGGAATGTAGTTGTTGGGACGACAACTCTACAAGGAGGGTGATTGATATAGACTGAGGTAGTATGCAGTGCCTTATCCTTGTTGAATATCCTAACGTGTCAAGGAGATTTGTGTATGTCTTGAAAATAAAGTGAGCGTTTGAAAAACTTCAGCAAAATTGAGGGTAGGCTTATGTAATTTACTCATAATATTCTTTATTTGAAAATCAGTATTGTTTAGGGATTTGAATTGTGAAGTCAAATAGGGCTTTTGATATGAAAATCTTTTAATTTTATCAAATGGATTTTATTCCTTTAAATGGGAAGATTACCATTGCTTTTTATTGCCTGTTTGTTTGCTACTTTGTTTCTTCAATAGATTGCATTATACTTTGCTACATATCCTTTAAGATGAAATTTTTTGAAATTCTCACCACCTCAGTCACTAACTTCAGTTGACGGTCCATTAGCAATCTTCACTAAAAAAAACTTCAAACACATGTATGAAGATTGGAAATACGATATAGTCATATGGTTTGTTGCACCTGAGTTGAGCATCCAGATATTGATTTTTTAAGTCGAGTCATGAAAGGATTACATGTGTAGGCGATAACACCTATGCCAATGACTTTTCCTGAAATTTGGCCTTGATGAGTAGTCATTCTTGGGGGAATGACAAGAAAGGACCTCATGAGAATACTAATGCCAAATCAAGATTTTTTTAAAGATCTTAGTACTGAAATATGGGAGGAGAAGTGCTGAATTTTGGAACTTTAGTTGTGAATATACCCTAACTTGACATTAATGTTTTTATGAGGTCCTTATTTGTTATTCCCCTGATATTTTTATTTCTTTTACAATGGAACCAATTGTTCCTTTATCTCAATAAATGAATTAGGCTCCACTTGGCCTTGAGTTTGCTCCTCACTAGCCACCATAAGCCATGTGTCTCCCTTTGTTGACTTGACTTCCTATTATTTGGATTCTATGAAACTTTTGCATATGCCCTTGATATGACTTGTCTTATTATGGTGATTACGCTACATATTCCACCCTTTTTTGCTTGAGCTCAGGAGCAGTGTGTCTAGTGACCATAGCAGAAGAATTAGTCATGGTTGATTTCATGGAATGCCTCTCGAAGTGAAAGAGTGAGTTATGCGGACATAATACTCCCCTTTTACTCTTCAAAGATGGGATTAAGTCCCAACAGAAGGTGGTAAATTCTTTCCCTTCTTTACTAACTTTTGATAGTAGGATATGTGAGTGGGGATTCAAAAAAATGAACTATCTTATTCAGCTGAGATATGCTCTATATATGCAAGAAGGGAATCAAAGAGTTAGAAATATAATCACCTAATCAAACCCAACATATTAGGGGAAGTAATGACTCTGATTTGCAGTGGTCACAGGCTAATAATCAGGGATTAAAATCAAATTCATTAAATTTCGATATTTCCCACACTCCCCTTCAAGTTGGATGGTATATATCAACCATATCCGACTTGCCACTTCTTTGTAAAGACCCTTGGTAAAAATATCAGCCATTTGATTCCATGTGGGCACATGTATGAGTGATACAAGACCACCTTCGATCTTCTCTTTAATGAAGTGTCTATCCACCTCCACATGTTTTGTCCTATCATGTTGAACTGGATTGTGTGAGATATTTATAGTAGCCTTGCTATGTGTGTATAGTCTCATTGGAAATTGTAGCTCAATCTTTGGCTCCTTTAATGCCTTCTTTACCTAGATTACTTCAAATATGCCATGTGCCACTGCTCTAAATTCTGCCTTAGCACGGCTTCTTGCAACCACATTTTGTTCTTTTACTCCTCTAAGATACTAGGTTCCCCCATACATATGTACAATAGCCTAATGAAGATCTTCTATCACCATATGCTTTAGCCCAGTCTGCATCAGTAAATATTTCTACAGTCTTCCTTTCTGTCTTTTTGTATAGTGTTCCTTTTCCTGGCGTGCCCTTTAGGTACCGTATGATCTTATAGACTGCTTCAAGATGTTTCTCCTTGGATTATGCAAATGTTGACTTGCGACACTGATGGAACCCTCTATTCTAATAAGCTTTAAACAAGCATAAACCAGAAACTACACCACAAATGGGACTGAAAATTACTAATACCGAATAGCAAAGTTGGATTACAGCGAAATAAGGAACTGAAAATTACAACGTACTGAAACAGAAACAGCACAGAATACACTCCACCAAACAACAATCACAAAATATAAGTCACTCACTTACATACACACACTAAGCAGAAGATAAAATGATGAAGAAAGATGACTTCCTCCACCCCCAACCTGACATTCGAGAGGCCAGAGCTCTCCTTATCACTCTCAATATTCAAAATAATCTCCCCCTCTCTCTAGGCAAAGAGGAAGATTTAAAGACCTAAAAAGTGACTCTAGCACAGCCCTTACCCCTAGAAGACCCTTAACCATCACTAGGACTCTAGCACATCACTAGGCCATCAATTACTTTCTTTTTTCCCCTCATAACCAGGATCCGAAGGGCAAACATCTGAACCAACAATAATGTTATCTTTTAACCTCTTGCCTTCCTTGATTTTCTCTTATAGGTCTTAGTAAAAATCATGAGCTCTATCATTACCCTCCCCTTGAAGTTTCACCTTGTCCTCAAGGTGAGAAGCATAAACAGCAGTTGGTATGAACATCTGTTGGTATGAAAACAAGTTTGCCCACACCAGAAAATCTTCCAACTGAACTGCTTCAATAATCTTGACATTCTTCTTCAATCCCTTGTAATAATCTTCAACTTTCATGCCAGAGAACCGAGCATCATAACGCATATTGGATGAAAAAAAAGATTTAAACTGTTTTCCAGCAACAACAGAACCAGGAGACAGAATACTTGGGTTAGTAGACATTTCACCTCTATTTTCTTCATTTACTCCTCTTGCTCCTGAGAAAAGTCTGAGCTTCTTGTCATGCTTAGTATAAGCCGTTCTGATTTTCTTAGCAGAACAAAAACCAAAACTTTTTCCCCTATTTCAGTGAAGTCTAGTACTGTGGTCTCTTGGGAATTTTCATCTCCTCTCATTGAGAATGAAGAAGTGTTGCTGGGGAACTCAGCCCCATCTCTTGTGGGTTTTATATTGTAGACAAGAAAATTACTGATCAACACCTCCCCCTTGATCTTGAGTTTGGTTTGTTTTGCTTCCCAAATCCATCCTCCACACCTGCAGTCTGAACCTGCACATTCATCAACATGCCCAAAATCTTCAGTTCCAGTTTCACATTTTTCTCGGTACTGGTCTGAAGCTGCATTTTGCTCTGTATCTCCACTGAATTGTTGCTGTGTGCAGAAATGTATCTGTGAGTGTTGACCGTTGATCTAAAAAATTTAAACACAGCATCCAATGAGCTAAGACAAAATTTTCCAAACAACAAAGTGACATCCCCAAACATTTTGATGTCACACGTGATCAATTCTGGGATGATAACTGAAGCCCTCAGATGATATTGAGGAGATAAAAGTACAACCCCACATACATCGTCGTCCAATGGGTGACTGGATTTCTGCTTTAAGAGAAGAGATGCAAGCAAAAATTCGACTGATTTTTCAAATGATATACTCAAAGAACCAATAGCTATAGACTCCGAGTTGCAACACATGAACCTCTTAACGGAGAAGAATGTTAAGGTGACAAGAATTCCAAAAGTTGTTTTCAAACCATCCCAGTAATAGGTAACAAAAATTCTGGCAATAATTGCTGACAAGAATATTATGAAGAATGGTGTAGCTTGGAACCCACTGGACAATGAAGTAGGATGACAGCCTCAAATTGTATACTGTAGTCATACCTGACATTGGTATCATCCCTTATGCCCAACTTTGCGCCAGCCTTTTGGGTCAGACGAGCAGCATATTCATTCTTCTTGATAGTTATGTGAATTTGTGAAGCTGCCACATACAGTATGTTAACTTCTGTAATAGTTGGAGCCAGGAACAGTAGCCTTTGGTGCCAGCCAACACAAAGAGCATCTGGAATGGTGTCGCTTCCCACTGTTTTTGCATGTTTGTGGGAGAATTTTTGCTCTTCTTTAGCCTGTTGAGCGTTTAGAATGTGAGCCACAGCAAGCGTCTGGCGCAAAAATATAATATAAAGTGAAAACCCCTTCTCTGATGCAGAACGCAGCGTTGCAACCCTAGCTTCTCGAAGGATTAGGTTTCTTTTCTCCCCTTTAAGGCCCAAGCCCATTAGTTGCTTCTTAAATGAGGAATTGAATGTTGTATGCGGCTGGTTCATTCTCCTTTCATAAATTAAAAAGCTTTTAGGCCCAAAAGAATTACCATCATTTAGTATTGGGCTTCTACAGTAAGTAATTAACCTAACCCTATCCAGCCTCCACTTTCTCTTCTTTTTGCCGTCAGCCTCTTCTGCCTTCAACCTGTCTCTTCGTTGCTCATATTCTCTCCAGCGTCTTGCAGTCTTCTCAACATTATAATTTTGCTTCTTCTCCTTAGTCGCTTCTGCCCCATTAACATTTATATGCTGGACTTTGATTTTGGGACTGCTTGGTGCTAATTTGACAGCTTGCAAGGATTGAGAAGGTTTGGGTTTCATCTCTTTTGGGTTGATACCAGAATCTGCTTCAAACTTTTCTTCTCCTAAAAACGGTGACACTTTTAACTGTTGTTCAAAAGGCTCTTTCTCTCCCCCTTCTTCAACCTCCGGTATCTTTTTTATAACTCCCTCTGTTTCTTGTTCAACTGGTTTCTTCTCTTCTTTCTCACTTACAGCATCTTCATTTTCCATGTTCACCTCTGATTTCTTCTCCATTTCAGCACGCATCTCCATTCTGTCTAAAATCTTTGTGCACTTCTCTAATTTCTTCTGCATTTCCTCTGTTTTTTCCCCACATTCTTCAACAATTCTGACATCATAGCTGCTGTAACTACGAGTTCTTCTAGTAAGTTTGCCATGCCTTTTTTCCACCCTCTTTCTCTCCCTCGGATCAACCGCTCTGATACCAAATGATGGAACCCTCTATTCTAATAAGCTTTAAACAAGCATAAACCAGAAACTACACCACAAATGGGACTGAAAATTACTAATACCGAATAGCAAAGTTGGATTACAGCGAAATAAGGAACTGAAAATTACAACGTACTGAAACAGAAACAGCACAGAATACACTCCACCAAACAACAATCACAAAATATAAGTCACTCACTTACATACACACACTAAGCAGAAGATAAAATGATGAAGAAAGATGACTTCCTCCACCCCCAACCTGACATTCGAGAGGCCAGAGCTCTCCTTATCACTCTCAATATTCAAAATAATCTCCCCCTCTCTCTAGGCAAAGAGGAAGATTTAAAGACCTAAAAAGTGACTTTAGCACAGCCCTTACCCCTAGAAGACCCTTAACCATCACTAGGACTCTAGCACATCACTAGGCCATCAATTACTTTCTTTTTTCCCCTCATAACCAGGATCCGAAGGGCAAACATCTGAACCAACAATAATGTTATCTTTAACCTCTTGCCTTCCTTGATTTTCTCTTATAGGTCTTAGTAAAATCATGAGCTCTATCAGACACTAATTGCAAAAGCAATGTCTGGTTTAGTATGGGAAAGGCAAATAAGTTTCCCAACTAGTCTTTGGTATCTCCCTTTATCAACATCTTTTCCTTTGTTTTCTGCTTCTTCTTCTTCCTCTTCTTCTCTATCATCTCCATCCTTGTTTTTGTTTTCTATCTTCCTTTATCCTTCTTCTTGGTTGTTACATCTATGGGAGTCATGCTAGGTTTGCATCCCATCATTCTATTTCCTTTAGGAGATCAAGAACATTCTTCTTTTGGGATATATAAATCCCTTTCTTGGATCGTGCTACTTCCATATCCAAGAAGTATTTCATTTCTAATAGATCTTTTCTTGGAAAGCTTTAGCCAATGACTACTTTATTTTTTCCATTTCTTCTTGATCATCTCTTGTAAGAATGATATCATCCACATACACACTCAGGATGGTTCTTCTTGTTTCCTTGTGCTTGAAGAATAAAGTATGATCACTTTGGCCTTGGATGAACCCTTCTCTTTTAAGGACTTGAGTGAACCTTTTAAACCAAGCACGGGGTGACTGTTTCAATCTATATAGAGACTTCTTTAGTTTGCAAACCATATTTCGCCTTTGACTGGGGAACCTAGGTGGATATGTCATATATACCTCCTCTTTCGAATCGCCATTAAGAAAGGCATTTTTCACATTTATTTGATAAAAGGGCTAGTCGATATTAGCAACCAAAGACATCAAAATTCTCATAGTATTGAGTTTGGCTATTGGTGCAAACGTTTATGTATAATCTATTCCATAGATTTGAGAGAAACCTTTGCAACAAGATGAGCCTTGAATTTTTCAATAGTACGATTTGCTTCATATTTCACGGTGAACACCAACTTACACCTTGTACCCTTTTTTCCTTTTGGTAGTTTGGCCTCGTCCCAAGTATTATTCAATTTGAGAGCATTCATTTCTTCTATGACAGCCTTTTCCATTTTGGTGACTTTAGAGCCTCTTCAATGCATGTTGGTATTTTATACTGTCCAAGTTAGTTGTGAAAGCCAAATAATGTGGTGACAGGGCTTGGTAGGATACAAACCTTTTTATTGGGTGTTTAGTGCAGCATCTTGGCTTTTTCCTTAATACTGGTTGATCATCATAATTAGTAATCTCCTCTTCAAGTTTCTCAGGAGCTGTCGTAGGTTCAGATTCATGGTGTGTCAGGAATTTGCGTCTTATTCGTTGATGCTTTTCTCCGAACACAGTATTTTTTAGTGGTTGGTTTCTGGTACTCTCTAGGTTCATTCTCAGAAGTTATACTCTCTAGGTTAGACTCAGTCATAGACTCAAAGGGAAGTTCAAATGGGGGTTCATAAGGTACAGGTTCTATAGGTTTAGGGTTAGGTTCAAAAGAGGACAACACAGCATCTTCCATAGACTCCAATTCAGTCATATTCTCCCCCTGAGTTGGAGGCTTGGGATAAAAAGATTCTTCCTCATGAAATGTGACATCACAACTGACAAAGATCTTTTTAGAAGTAGGATCATAGCATTTGTAGCCTTTTTGAGAGGCAGAACAGCCAATGAAGATACATTTGATAGCACAAGGATCAAGTTTGTTACTGTGATAAATGTGAACAAAGGCAGCACACCCAAAAACTTGTAAAGGAAGGTGGTTTTCAAGGTGAAGGTTAGAGTGGGTGCTATGGAGAACATCAAGAGGAGCTTTGAATGATAGTATGTGGCTAGGTATTCTATTGATGAGATGGGTGGCAGTAAGAATAGCATCACCCCAATAAAATTTTGGCACATTATGGGTGAGCAAAAGGGCTCTGGCAACGTCCAAGATGTGGTGATTTTTTCTTTCAGCTACCCCATTTTGTTGAGGGCTATGAACAAATGTACTTTTATGAACAATACCATTTTTTTGAAGGAAAGTGCTGAGAGCACTATTAATGAACTCTATGCCATTATTAGTGTGAATAATTTTTATGGCTGTTTGGAACTGGGTTTGAATCATATGGTAGAAATTCACATATATTGAGACAACTTCAGTTTTCTCTTTAAGGAGATAGGTCTAGCAAACTTGAGTGTGATCATCAATAAATGTTGTGAACCATTTTTGATTGGTTCTATTTGAAATATGGCTAGGTCCCCAAATATCACTATGGATAGTAGTGAAAGGTTGGGATGGTTGATAAATATTACAAGAAAACGTAGTCCTTTGGTGCTTTGCAAGTTCACAAACATCACAGTAAAACTTGGAAACATCTTTATTGGAACAAAGAGAAGGAAACATTTGACTCAAATACTAAAAGTTTGGATGATCAAAACGTTGAATGGTACTCAAAGCTTATGAGAAATTACCTACGACAGTTGCTATTGGTTGTTGGGATGAACTCAGCATTTGGAGTTTGTTTAAGAAACTCATAAATTTGGTGAACTGTTCAGACGAGAATGCATGAGATGTGGGGTTTACCTCATCAAGTTTTTCTGAACCGACATGGTAACCACATCCCCTTGGCCTTTTTGGTTTCCAATCTGGAGGTTTGCCATGAATATCCCAACAAGTTTCTTTAGTGTGACCTATCTTCTTGCAACACTCGCAAACAAGTTTGTTCTTTTGATTCCTTGAATCCACATTTTTAGAGGTAAGAGCAGAAGGTTCTGGCGCAGTATTAGATATACAATTATTATTTTTAAGCATTACCCGTTGTCGAGAATCTTCACATTTGACTTCAGCAAAAGCTTCTCAAATTGATGGAAGTGGTGCACAGTTGAGAATTCTTCCTTGAATGGCGTCAAGATTTGCATTAAGTCCAACAAGAAATTCAAACAGGCGTTCCTTATCTACATGTTGTTGTATTGGGCAACATCATTGGCATTCTTCCATGTCATCTCATTGTTCAAATCTAGCTTGTGCCAAAGTGTAGTCATTTCAAGATAATAGTGATTAAGACTTTGGGCCCCTTACTTCATATTCCATAGCTTGGTTTTTTTTCTCAAAAATTTGTGAGACATTTTCACCATCCGAGTATGCCTCACGAACAGCCTCCCAAATTTCATGGGCAGTAGGTAAATACATAAAAATCCTCCTTATGGTTGGCATCATAGCATTTACAAGCCACGATGCAACCATAGAATTTTCAGATTTCCAAGTGTGCACCCCCTTAGTGTTCAACTTGTTAGGTTTTTTAGTCTCACCTGTTAGAAATCCGAGATGTCCATGTCCTTCAATGGCAAGTCGAATTGTTTAGGCCCACTCTTTGTAGTTATCACTGGTGAGCTTCTCTGCTTCTCTAGGATGATGAGGACAGTGGACCCTTCCAGAAGTGGTATTGTGCCTATTCCTCCTCCCTGACGTCGATTTGAGCTCTCCATTTCAGTATGGGATCGTGGTCGATGATAGGCTTCAGTTTCAGTGGTGGACCGTGTTGGGTCATCGTGCGACGTTGCTGCCTGCTCCATCTCTTCTTTAGAGGATTGAAAAATCTTGATCTCTCCCTCTTGCTCTGATACCATGTGAGTAGAGATTCGAAGATGAACTATCTTATTTAGCTGAGATGCTCTATATATACAAGAAGGGAATCAAAGAATTAGAAATATAATGGCCTAATCTAAGCCAACATATCAGGGGAAGTAATGACTCCAATTTGCAATGGTCACAAGCTAGTAATCAGTGATTAAAATCAAACTCATTAAATTTTGATATTTCCCACAGGATACATCAACATTAGACATCCACTGATGAACTTCATACAAGTTCAGCTTGTGTCACAACTTCACAAGAGAGTTAATTTCAATAGGCTAGCATCATTGGTCCTAATGTTATCATCATGGCCGGTCTGACAAATACCATGTTTGACCTTCAGCACTATTTATTAGAGGAAATTGATGGAAATGCCATTACCACTTTGCCACTGGCCCTGGTCCTTTCTTGGGTCTACTTCACATTTCCCAACTGTTAAAATATTCAGTGAAAGCAGACTCATTTTGTCAGAAAATTTGAAATTAAAGAAACCTGTAGCTAATGCTATGCTTTTACTAGCTACAATGCAATTGCATGTGTGAACGTCAGCTTGGCTGTCATTGATAATAAAGTTTTACTTTTCAATTTGTGTATGCTTGAGCAGGTGATGTTTACATGTGGCAAGTACGATCTAGTTCATGAATTTTTCATGAAAGTTCAGAAGTTTTCTATTCCCAATGCATTGACATATAGAGGTACGGTCATGTATTTTTTCATGTAAAAGTGAAATCATGTAATTTTGAGATGATTTTGATGTTGACCATGATGTTACATCCATTTCTTGTGAATACACTATGGAAAGAGGGCAAACTGATGAGGCTATATTGGCAGTGCAAGATATGGAAAGACGAGGAGTTGTAGGTTCTGCTTCTCTTTATTATGACCTTGCTCGATGTCTTTGTGCAGCTGGAAGGTGTGGTGAGGCACTGATGCAGGTGGTGTTCCTCAGTTACGCTTTTAGAGTCTTTTTTATTTATTTATTATTATTATTTTTTTTTTTTTGTTCGACAAGTAGTAACACCAAGGATTAGGTGGTGGCAATTAAAAGGTGAGAAGCAAGATATTTTCAAGCGAAATCTTTTGGATAAAGGAATTTGGGATTCTCAGGGAAGTGCTAACATCATATGGGAGGATATGGCTAAAAGATACGGGAGGTTGCAAAAGTAGTTTTGGGAGAATCGAAAGGTCCTGGTCCGAGAGATAAGGAGTCTTGGTGGTGGAATAATAGTGTACAGGACAAAATCAAGTATAAGAAGAACTGTTTAAAGCCATACATTTGTGTAACAATGAGAAAATTGGGAGAGGTACCGTATGGCTAAGAAGGAAACTAAGAGAGCTGTGGGTGAAGCTCGTTCTAAAGCTTTTGAAGAATTTTATAAGAACCTTGAGACGAAGGAGGAGAGCAAAATATTTATAAGATTGCCAAGAGTAGGGAAAGAAAATCAAGAGATCTAGAACAGGTAAGGTGTATTAAGGATGAAGAGGGAAGAATTTTAGTTACAGATGATGAAATTAAAATAGATGGAGACTTATTTTTCTAAACTTTTCAATGATGGAGAGGATTCATCTAGTAACTTGGAGGATTTAGTAACTGGTGAAGGAGAACAAAATTTGTCATTCTATCGAAAAATACGTGATAAGGAGGTAAAGGAAGCTCTTAAGAAAATGGCAAATGGTAGAGCTAACGGACCTGATTGTATATCTATCGAAGCGTGGAATGTTTAGGTGAAGAAGGGGTGAGATGGTTAACTAAGTTATTTAATGTGATTTTACGGTCCAAGAAAATGCCTGATGAGTGGAGGAGAAGTACATTAATTCCTATTATAAAAATAAAGGAGATATTCAGAATTGTACTAACTATAGAGGGATTAAACTCATGAGCCACACAATGAAATTGTGGGAGAAAGTAATTGAGCACAGGTTGAGATTGGAGACAAGTATTTCTGAGAATCAATTTGGTTTTATGCCAGGTAGATCAACTACAGAGGCGATTTATCTACTAAGGGGATTAATGGAAAAGTATCGTTGTAAAGATAAAGATCTACACATGGTTTTTATTGATTTGGAAAAAGCTTATGACCGTATACCAAGAGAAGTGCTTTGGAAAGCGTTGGAAAAAAAGGGAGTACGGATTGCTTATATTAAAGCCATACAAGATATGTATGAGGGGGTAAAAACTAGTATAAGAACGCCTAGTGGTCAAACAAAGGATTTTCCTATAAAGATTGGGTACATCAGGGATCATCTCTGAGTCCTTATTTGTTCAACTTGATTTTAAATGTTTTGACGGAACATATTCAAGAGGAAATCCCGAAATGTATGCTCTTCGCGGATGATATAGTTCTTATAGCAGAGACAAGAGAAGAGGTTAATTGCAAACTTGAGTTATGGAGGAGGACATTGGAGTCGAAAGGTTTTCGTCTGAGTAGAAGTAAGACGGAATATTTATTTGTAAATTTGAAAGGACTATTCGAAAATAATTTGGAAGTGAAATTGGGAGATCAAATTATACCTCAAGTGGAAAAGTTTAGATATTTGGGAGCCATTATCAAAATGATGGCGAAATCAGTGGAGATATTTCACATAGAATTCAAGCTGGGTGGTTTAATTGGAGAAAAGCTAAAGGAGTTATTTGTGACCGTAAGGTGCCTAATAAACTTAAAGGAAAGTTTTATCGTACTGCTATCAGACCGGCAATGTTATATAGTAGTGAATGCTGGGCTCTAACGGGACAGCAAGAGCATAAAGTTGGAGTAGCAGAGATGAGAATGTTACGATGGATGTGCGGACATACACGTAAAGATAAAATTCGAAATGAGCACATACGTGAAAAAGTGAGGGTGGCACCTATTGAGGAAAAAATGGTAGAAAATCGGTTGAGATGGTTTGGGCATGTACAAGAAGACCAAGGGAGGCACCAGTGAGAAGAGTGGAACATATAACTTTGAGTCCGATTAAGAGAGGTAGAGGAAGGCCTAAGAGAACACTCTTGGAAGTTGTTGAACGTGATCTCTTAATTAATATATTCTAAAAGCTTAATAAATGATAGAGCACAATGGCGTCTTGCAATCCATGTAGCCGACCCCACCTAGTGGGATAAAGGCTTGTGTTTTGTTGTTGTTGGGTGTTGTGAAGTGGGAGGGGCTGAAGTTTTTTTCTTGTTCTTTGAAGCTCCATGCTTTGTCTTTGAAAATATGAGTGCATTTGGGGGATATGATGCATGCAGATACTTGCACCGCCTGGGTGGAAAAAGACTCAACAACAACAACACACCAACAAAGCATTTATCCCCACTAGGTGGGGTCGGCTACATGGATTGCAAGGACGCCATGTGCTTATCATTTTATCACTTTAGGAATATTATAATTAAGAGATCGCGTTCAACAACTTCCAAGAGTGTTCTCTTAGGCCTTCCTCTATCTCTCTTAATCGGACTCAAGTTATATGTTCCACTCTTCTGATGGTGCCTCCCTTGGTCTTCTTTGTACATGCCCAACCATCTCAACCGATTTTCTACCATTTTTTCCTCAATAGGTGTCCCCTCACTTTTTCGCGTACGTACTCATTTCGAATTTTATCTTTACGTGTATGTCCGCACATCCATCGTAACATTCTCATCTCTGCTACTTCAACTTTATGCTCTTGCTGTCCCGTTTTAGCCCAGCATTCACTACTATATAACATTGCCGGTCTGATAGCAGTGCGATAAAACTTTCCTTTAAGTTTATTAGGCACCTTACG
>NW_026555337.1:42447098-42487533 GCF_029017545.1 Prosopis cineraria
ACGCATTGCTATTTTAAATTAAATTAAATCATTGTGTCAACAAGTTATTTTATCAAGCATAATGTAAGCTACTAAACTCATTATGTTTTCAAATTCAAGCTTGTCAAGTCATTAGGTATATAATCATTTAACACAACTTGCCACAACAACTTATAAATTAATACAAATGATCATGCTTAGCTCAATGCCTTATATCTCATGCCATAAACTTAACAACTTATAAATTTTAAAACACAATCATATAGACAAATTAAATTCCAGTTACCTTAACCTTTGGGCTACAACCCCAAGAGTACAATTTAGATTTCTAAGGGAGCTTTCTAACAACCTTATAAGCTCTAAGAATAGCAATCTACATATTAACGAATGAAGATCATTAACAAATAATCAGTATTTATTAACAAATTTTAATACCCTCACTATAGTATTGGCTATAAATAACTCCATTTCTAACTTCCATTAACTTTTTTAACCTTCACTAAGCTTAACCAACACTGTCAACTAATTTTACTAGCTTAATACAAGTTATGTAGCATTGGGGCTAGGCTTAAACCCATCATTATTACTTTGATCTCTCATTAATGAAACATGTAACATTCTAAATTTTAATAAAAAAGGTTAGATTAATTAATTAAGAGGTTTAATTAGTTAACTGTTGTAATTAGAAGTTAATTTAGAGTTTGGATGGCCTTTTGGTCTATAAAAGGTTTGGAATATGGCTTTGGGAGCTATTGGGCCATCTAAGGCCTAAAATAATGGGTTCAAGTGAAGCTACTCATTTTGGGTTTACAGTTCGTGAATACAGATAAAGAGGGTTTTTTAGTAAGGAACTGAGAGGAAGGATAAAGCTTTGCTAGGGTTTCATTATGGAGGCTTTTAGGAGTTATTTAAAGTTTCCAAATCATTAGGTAAGCTTACTTTCTTCCTTTTCTACCTCTAAAGCATCTCTTTTCTAATTTGGTTTTAGGGAGTAAGTGTTGTTCGAAATTAGAGCTTGTTACAGCCATTTTAATTACTTTATTGAAGTCAAATAAGGGTTATTTAAGTATCTTATGCCTAATCTTAGTGTTTGATAGCATTAAATGAAATTAATGAGGGGTTTAGAGTTAACCTTAACATTAAATAATCAAGTTTAAGTTAATGGAATTAACTATCAATGTCTATTAAGCTTATTAGAAGTTAATAAGGTAATGGAAGTGAGTTTTTGAGCTACTTGTGATTAATCGTGCCTAATGAGGGTATTAGGCCTTAATTATGATTAAGCATTAATGAATGATGATTATTTAATTAATGTTGTTTTAGGATTATTGATTGTAGAGTGATTGTTTTTAAGCTTGTTTAATGGAAAGATCCCTTGGGAAATCCAAAGTTTACTCTTAGGGTGGTAAACCTAAGAGTTGAGGTAATCGAACATTTATTTTAGCATATGATTGTTCTTGCTTATGAAATATTATATTGTTATTGATGGCATAGTATGATGTTAGAATCATGAGCTTGTGCATATACGTTATTAGTTGATATGTGAGTATTGAAAATTGACTCTTAGTAATAAAGTTACGTTTGGTGGTTGTATGAGTCACTTGGTTTCATCAGTTGAAGTGCTTATGTAATAATTATGTTCTCGTGAGATATTGATTTTATGATTAGGCATAATGATTGTTACAATGAAATGTATCTAAGTCCTTAAGTTATATAAATTGGCATTCCATATATATGAGATTGCATGAGATGTTGAGAATCAAGAACATGTTGGCATGAATTTAATGAACTTGCATAATCATGATAGGTAGGAGTTCACCTTAGAGTAATAGAGAGTATTATTGAAAAAATTCATATGGTATAGCCTCCACTAAGTTTGTGCATAATGGTTGGCCTGGTAATTTATTATATGGGCTTAGTATTGCCATTAAACTTTAAGAATGGCATGGGTTAGGCATGTTGCTTAGTATCACCCAATCTTACGTGGATGATATAGGTTAAGCATTTATGACATCTTAAAATTCAAGTAGGAGAAATTTATGATTCAAGAGTTAGTGTGGAAAACCTTTAGCCAAATAACTCCTCATAATTAGATAGCAAGGCTAGCCCAGTCATACAGGTTAGACTAGTATGAATTAGTAGCCCATGGATTCAGTTAAATGATACAAGGAGTAGTATAAGATGGTTGCATTGATCATATGACTTATGGCATAATGTGGCATTGTGATAATGTATAGATTGCCTTGTATGATACTTATGCTTGATTCTATATATGTCAAACTTTTATATGTTGTAATTAAATTGCTTGCTTACTAAGATTATTTAATCATATACCTATTTGCTAAATTTTCCAAGAGATGACAAAGCGAAGGGAAAAGGGGAAGCCTCCAAGGCCAAGCACTAGGAATTGTGTTGTAATATCTCTAGTTACTTTATGTTATAATGAAGCATATATTTGTCAACATTAAGATAGGATTTCAATTGTAATAGGTTATTAATCATTTTTATGCAGCTCTATGTGTAAACTTAGGCATTTTTAGGTTGTTTGGCCTTATGTTTTTAGGGAAGGCCAACTTTGTAAATTTGTTTATGCGATTAATGATCTTTACGTCTAGCTAATGATATATTAATGTTAGTGTAATAATGCATGAATTTGTATATGCTTGTAAGTGGTAAATAATAATGGCTTGAGAAAGGAGACACTTGTTTGTGGTGCTTATATTATAAAAGCTTGTTTTAACACCTAGTGTTTTAGGATTCTTGTTTAGTATTAGAATGGAGTTAAACTATGGTCATTTGATATATCTTTTTTATTTATCTCTATGTGGATACTTGGATCACCTTAATCGAAGGTTTGAGTAGTTAATTATATGCTTTAGGTGTTTAACTTAAGGGTTAACATTCTATGTTGTAATTGCATAAGTGTAACATCTTAGAATTTAACCTTGATTAACTAAGATAAATTAGGGTAATTTAGTAAATTAATGTGGTGTGTGGTCAGAGAAGTATAACCAATGTTTTAAGTTATGGTTTTAGTCCTAGATTTAGGTCTAAAGAGAAGTCAGGTCACCTAGATCTTAAAAAGGGAGAAATTAGAAGAGTTTGGGTTTGTGCCACATGTCGCAGTGTGTACTACCTTCGTCGTAGCGCATATGTGGCAATTTATAAAGAATTAGCCCCTTTGTGTCATGTGCCGAGATGCATGGTCAAATTTTTACAATTTTAAGACTTTTTTTAAAATTTGAAAATAGGAGGAAGAAACAAAGTAAGCAAAAAGCTAAAGATTTGTACTACTAGGGCTTGTGAAGTTGGAGGTTTTGGAGTATTTTTGAGACATTAAGAACTAAAGGTAAGATTCCTAAGCTCTTATCCTCTCTTCCTCTTCCATTTTCTCTAGTTTAGAGTTAGGGTTTGAGTTAATATGATGATTCTCAATCCATAATGGCCATAAGTCCAAACCCATTGATCTAAATGGGGTTATAGGAGTATTTATATATTCAAACCTAGTATTAATGGCTTCATGAATTTTAATAGTTGAAGGGTAATAAATACCCAAAAAATGGACATTAATAAGGGTTTGTGTAAGTGTTTGATAGCCATGAACAATGGTTTAATGGTCCAATAAAGCTAATCTGAGTTAAAGGTAGCTAAATAACCTAATAGGTAAGTTTGAAGATGAGGGGTTGGAAGTTGTGATAGTGATAAAATGTTAAGTAAATAGTAGAAATTATCCTAATGAGGATATTAATGATGATTGATGTGATTAATTATAGATTAATCACTCCTCGACACTATTTTAGCTTCATAAGAAATTTAAAAGTGTTGGTTATTGAATGGTAAACTTTTAACTTCTTAAAGATTTAAGGTAACTGAGAGAAATTTAGTTATGTATTTGCTTATTTGGTTGATTATTGTTGAAATACTTGGCTGATAATCATGTAATATTTGTAAACAAAATTTTGATGCAAATTGTGGCAAAGTAACAAATTTTATGTGATATATGTAAGAATGTGTTTGAACTAATGAAAAATGGTATATCGATGGGTGTGAGTGTATTATATTGTTAAGTAAGTATACAAGATGAAAATTGTGAATTAAGATATTGGGTGAACATGATTATGTTGGGAAAACATGTTAAGCTTGTTATAATGAAAAGGATGTCTGTGATTTGCAACTTATTGATTAATATGAATATGCATATTACGTGTTGAATATTTGTGCATGGCATGATCATTTATGGTAGGAGTTCACCTAGGGAAAGAAGTAAAATAGAATCTATGTGGTATTGTTTACTTATCATTGGAATCAAAAGCTAGTCAGGTTACTAATCACTAGAATTAGGAGGTAGCTGATTCACAAGAAGGCTAGATTAAGGGTACGACACCCCATAGTTATTAGTATTAGGACAAATCGTGACTCACAAGTGAGTGTAATAGCTTTGGCCAAGTAGCTCCTCACGAATAAAAGTCTTGGGTAGTCTAAGCTCATGGATATAGCCCATTAAATAGCCACCGATTTTAGGGTATAAGGATGGAATTGATCATGCATATAATTATATGACCCTATGGTTGCTATTATTATGATTTGTTATAATTTGATAGGGGCACATGGTTGTTAGTATTGTACGTGATTCCCCATATGTGTTTTGATGCTTATAATTGATGTAAACCTCAATATATATTAATACCTAGCCATATAGTTGTTAGTATTGTGGTCGTGACAATCTTTTTAAAAAAGCAAATAAACTTGTGAAAGTAGTGTAATTTCCATTTGCATCTTTATAATTGATTGAAACGTATTTGTGTAGGCTAGATTAACATTGGTTATTAAGTGATTGTGCTCATCCCTCTCTTCAATAATATAGAGGCTAGCTCATTGAATCAAGATCGGGGGAAATGACCTGAGAGATAGGATTTGAGTAAATCATAATTGTAGGCCTCTTATAGATTAATTATATGTATTTTGATAGATAATTTGCCAACCAAGAGCGCATTATTTTGATTACTTGCATTAATTGCTGTTTTGAATTTAATTAGTGTATTTTAGGCCTACGTTATTTGTACATTAAATTTTGATGTTTAGATAGGGCTAAAATACTAATGTAATTATAATTTATACGTTGTGGATAATTGTAAAGCAGAATCATGATTATCATAGTGATTTGGCTCCCCTTTATGTTTTTGTGATCAAGAGATTGAGCAATTAAAATGTGTTATTGGTAGAATTAAATGGTCATGGTATATTGCACAAGTCTTTTATAGTCCATTAAGTGTGATTTAAGGGTTTGTATGAGCTTCTAGCACTTGAATTGAATATTAGACACCCAAGTTTTGTGTCAACGATAAAAAAAAAGCAATAACTTTGAAAATATGTGTCTAACTTTTGATTGAAAAATGATTTAAACATGAAACCAGTGCCATTGGCTAGAACTCAGAGAAAGCTTTTTGTAGACATTTAGATCACCTCAATTGAATGTCGAATGAAGAAATAAGGTGCATTGGAAGTTTGCCTTAAAAGCTGTTGAGCACTAAATATATTTATTCAATTTAAGCAAAATGTTGAAAGGCTATTTGACAGGAAAATTAAAGTTGTTTGGAGTGATTGCAATGTTGAGTACATGATTTTAAAAAAAAATCTTATAGAATTTAGAATTTAATTTAGGTATTCTTATCCACTCACATCCTAAAAAATGGCAAAGCTAAGAAGAAGCATAGATAAGTAGTTGAAACTAGTATCAACTTACTTGCTTGAGCTTACATGCCTCTGCACTATTAGTGGGAGGCATTTCACATGGCCATTTAGTTGATGAATGTTCTACCTAACACTACCTTAGGTGAAGATTCACCTCATTTTAGATTGTTCAAGAAACAACTAGATTATGAGAAGTTTAAGGTATTTAGTTTAGCATGTTACCCATATTTGAGAGCTTATAATCAACACAAGTTGCAATTTAAAACTACCAAGTGTGCATTTGTGGATTATAATACTCAAAAAGGTTATACATGTTTGAATTCAATAGTAAGAATTTATTTATTTAGGCAAGTGGAGTTTAATAAGAGTGATTTTCCTTTCTCAACCAATTTTATCAACAAAAGAGTAGAACATGTCAGTAAAGTTCAATCTACTATCTTTTTGCAACCGTTTGTCTCCACTCAACTAAGTTCAATCTCTTAGCTCCCATCATTTGGTGAACATGGCGCTAAAAATCAACTAAAAAAGTTGTTTTTATCACCATCTATGTCTCATTCTCTAATCATAGTCACTATAGAATTGAGGAATTGTCAAATAAAGATGAAAATGTTGCTAGTCAACAAAATTCAAAACATGAGAGTACTAGAGAAATACTTCAACCACCATAGAATCAATACTAAATAGTAACAAGAAGTAAGGTAGGTATATACAAACTAAAAATACCTTTTGTTGGCCTTACCACTCATTGTATAAATGAGTTTGAAGAACCTAGTAGTGTGCAAACTACTGTAAGGTCTGATTTATGGAGAAAGGCCATATTGATTACTTTAATGAATTAGATAGAAATCATACATGGGTGTTAGTTCCCTTTATTGGAAATGAGAAGTTAATTGACTGTAAATGGATTTTTAAAACCAAATTTAATATTGATAGCTCATTTCTCAAAGCTAAGGCAAGATTAATTTGTAAAGGGCTTGTAATAAAGTCCTGAAATTGACTATGATGAGACTTTTAGTCTTGTGTTAAAGTCTACCACCTTAAGATTTATCTTGAATGTTGTTGTTTTGCTTTGGGCGACACATTAGGCAATTAGATATCAATAATGTTTCTTGAATGGATACTTACAAGAGAGAGTTTATATGAAACAATTAGAAGGGTTCATAGATAAAAAGTTTCCTGATCATGTTTTCTATTTCATAAGGCAATATATGGCTTGAACCAAACACCCCAAGCATGGTTTGATAGGGTGAGAAATACTCTATTTAGCTAGAATGCAAAAACTTTAAATGTGATACTTATATATGTTTCTTTAAAATTTAAAAACATGTGTTATCTATGCTTATATATGTGGATGGCATCATTATGATTGGGAATAATGTGCATATGTTATCTACATTCATCAAAAGACTTAATTATATGTTTCCCTTGAAAGACTTGGGTCAGTTGCATCACTTTTTAGGTATTAAATCCTATAGGGATTCTACTAAACTATATCTCAAGTAGGAAAAATACATCTTGATATACTAAAAGGTTTGGAATGATTCATTATTCCCCTATTCCTACACTTATGGTGATTAACAAAGCTTTATCTATTAATGAAGGAATGCCTCTACAAGACCCTTTGATTTATAAGAAAGCTATTAGGGAACTTCAATACTTAGTTAACACAAGACCAAATAATTTATTTGCAATCAACATATTAAGACAATTTCTCAAAAATCCTATTGATTAACATTGGTAAGCAATAAAGAGGATTTTGGGATCTCAAAGGTACTATAGATTTAACTCTATATATAAGACCTAATAATCAACTAACCTCACAAGGTTTTCCTCATGCTGATTGTGTTGTTTCTATTGATAATCAACATTCCCATTACTAAAAAAATACACTTTTTTTGTCCCTAATTAATGACGATTTATTAAGAAAACCATAGTAAAAAAAGGTAGTGGCATGAATGTAAATATGGAGAGACTTTTTTATAGTTGAAATAGCCGACATAAACAAGATATTCCATGTTGATTATCAACAAAGCAAACATGGACTACATTCAAAATAAAAAATAAATTTTAAAAACCAATGTGGAAAGGCAGGAATAATGTCGATTATTAAAAACTAAATCTAGCAAATAGACTCCCCTTTGTTGAACAATATCTTCTTTCCTTCTTAGAAAATTGCTCATACTTACTCTCCTATAAACCATCAAAATGCTTACCCCTTCCACCATTTCTGCTATCACTTTGCAACATTCACCATTGATGATCACTATTCATCATTCATGGGTTTGCGTTTGCCGTTTAGAGTTGGATAAGTCTCTGGTTATGTGGGTTTTGTTCCATATGTCCTTCTTATCTCCATTTTCTTTCGTTCCTTCTTCCATTATGGGAGGGTTTTCTTCAAACACTATTTCTCTATAGGTTCTACCATCTTCTTCCTCTTCCATTATTTAGTGGGTCTCTATTTCCTCTACTATTCACATTGCTTTAAGTGGTTCTATGGGTAATTTTCCACATTATTTTTTCTATTTTTTCTTTGATTTCATAAATTTAAAATGATTTAGGTATTTATATATAATTTTTAACTTCAAGTTTGCATTTTTTAAATTTGTTTATCTTAAAACAATTGCTTATACTATGTGGAAGTTTAATTTCTTTGTTTTTTATTATGATTAAATGGAATTTATATTTACTTTTTTTCCTTTTTTTATTATGATTAAATGGAAGTTCAATTTTTATTATGATTAAGTAAATTAATGTGGTGTGTGATTATAAAAAGCTAATGGATATTATGGGTTATGATTTCTGTCCTAGGATTGAGTCTAGAGCAAAATTAAGCCAACCGAATGTCAAAAAGTAAGAAAGGCTTCTCAGTGTGTAATATGGAATGCCACAATGCATGAGCCACTAGAAAGTGAGAAAGGCTTCTCTGTACCATATGCCATGGTGCATGATCATGCTTTTGTAGAAATAAGAACATGAAAATAGACTGAAAGGAAGAGAAGGAGAAGGAGAAAAGTGAAGCGCTTGGGATTTCCTCTGCTAGGGCTTCTAAAGTTGAAGAGTTAAGAACAAGCTAAGCCACTATTTAATAAAGGCAAGGTTCCTAAGCTCTTTCCCTCTCTTTCTCTTGCATTTTCTTGAGTTGGAAGTTAAGGTTTGTTAGAAGAGATAATTTTTGGTCCATAAAGACTATGGATCTGAACCCATTAATTTAAATAAAGTTAATAGGAGTTATTTAGACTATTTAAACCTAAAATTTATGGCAATGTGAGTTTTGGTAGCTACGGGGTAATAAATACCTGAAATTCTACCATAAATGAGGTGGTTGGAGCAATATGAAGCCATTAATGGCTAGTTAGGAGTTTAATAAAGTTAATTTGAGTTAAAGGAAGATAATAAACTCCATAGGTACCTTTGTATATGAGGAGATTGAATTTTTAAAGTGTTAAAATGTTGAATTAGATGTTGGAAATTATCCTAAGGAGGTTATTGACAAATTGTTGATGTAAACCAATATAGAGTACTTATAACTTGGCACCATTCAAGCTTGGATTAGCTTTAGAAGTGTGTATTTGAGGGGTAAACCCTTAACCTCTCAAAGCTTAAGGTAAATGAGGAAAATCTCTCTTGTGTTTTTGTGTGTTAATTAATTTATTGATCTATACAATATAATTGAAGTGTGAGAAATTATTTGAAATGCAATTGTGGCATGTAAAATTGTGTGAAGTTCAATGAATGTGTGAAAAAGGGGAGTTCAATGAATGTGTGAAATGTGGAGTTTAATGAATGTGTGAAATATGGATTCCAATGAATGTTTATAAGTGGAGTTCAATGATTTATTGTTATGTGCTATATGATAATCAAATATGATGTGGGTACAATGATAATGCTGAGCATGCATGTAAATTGAATATTTTGCATGCTAAGGAATATTGTATTTTATGCATTGCATGATCATAAGAGGCAGGAGTTCGCTTAAGAAGAGGAGTAGTGAGTTTAAAATCCTTATGGTAAAGCTACCATTAGAGCTCAATAGTTTTCCTAGATATTATTACTCTTATCTTCCTGCTTATTCAATGAGGGACTATTCCATTGTGTAATAAGAGACTTAAACTTACTTTAGTTTCTACTTGTTCAATAAGAAAGCTAGTTTAGAGAAAATGACACTCTACAATATAAGATTTGGTAAAAACCCGTGACTCACAGGTGAGTTAAGCAACCTTGGCCAGGTAGCTTTTCATGCATGAATGGTTAGGGTAGTCTGATTATATGGACGATCCTAATGTGTAATAACCTACAGTTTTTTGTCGAAGACATAAGGAGAATATAAGGGAAATGTGATCATGTATATTGTGATAAAGAGCACATGATTGTCTATATTGTGTCCCCTATTTGAGAAAATGTGATAATGAGTTTAATGTCATAATTGTGAAATTTATATTTCCATTTGTGAAAATAAAAATTGTGAATTTGAGAAAATGCTATTGTAACTCATGAAAATGAAATTTGAATGCGGATGATATGTGAAATGTTAGATTGCCCCTTGCATTTAAATTGATTGACATGTATTATGATAAGTTAGATAAACTTTAGTTACTGAGTGGCTGTACTCACCTCTCTCTCTTCAATATTATAAGAGTTGGCTCATTAGGTTAAGCTCGAGGGAAACAGTCCGAGGCATAAGATTACTATCCTATTTGTAGGCCTCACTTTCATTTTGATTATTATGTGTATAATTTGCATGACATTGCCAACTAGAAAAGTACATGTCATTAGTTTACTTTCACTATTAGATTGTTGAATTAAATTGTATATTTTAAGCCCTAGGATGTATCAGTATTAATTGTGAAATTTAAGACAAGGCCAAAATACTAGTGCAAGTAAGGAGTGAGAAAAATGTGATTATTGTGGAATGATTATAATGATTAGGAAATTGAGGCTCCCCCTTCTATTTTTGTGATTAAGGGGTTGAGCATTAAAAATGTGTTTGATGTGTTAAATTTATGATGCAGTGTATTGCATAGGTTTGTTACAGTCTGTTGAATATGATCCAGGTTATATTTTTTAGCTTTTGGCACTTGGAATGAAATTAAGACACCCAAATTGTGTTTGAAATGTAAAAAGGAGTAAGTTGAGAAATAAGTGTCCAAATTTTAATTGAGAAATAATTTGATTATGAAGCTAGTACCATTAGTTAGAGTTAAGAGAAAGCTCTATGTAGACACCTGGATTGCCTTAATTGGATTTTTGATGGAGAAATTAGGCACATTGGAAGTCCGCCCAAGTTGCTATCATGTGAGAACAATAATGCTTTAAAAAATGTGTAATGCATCATAACGTATGGTGCCTATATTGTGACACATGGTATGAAGGCAAATTTGCCGCAGTGTATATAAAAACTTGGCACAAAGGTAAACATGCCACAGCGCATGTTACAAAGGCAAACATGCCACAGCGCATGTCACAAAGGCAAACATTCTACTATATTATTTTTAGTTTTCAACTTTGTTGCAAATGCTTTGACTTGTTTAAGATCCCATGCTTCTGCATACACTTTCTACTCTCATTTTTGAATTGATAAAGGTATTGAAGTGTTTAAAATTTTAAAAACTTAAGACCTTACTTATAAAACTTACAACTTGATAATCCTTTTGAGATTAGTTCCTTGATTACTTTGATTTCAGAGCTAAATGGAGATTATAAGGGAGACCTTACAATTTAGGAATATTTACTTGTTACCAAAGGTTCAATTGAACAAAGATATACTATAAATAAGCATGGGTGGTGTGTAAATGGAAATACAAGAGAGTTTGGAGAATTTAAGTTCTTATGATTAGTGGAATTGATTGATTTAGCTTGGTATTCATAAAGAATTCTTATAATTTATGTAGACTGGCTTTGATTGTCGTGTTAACAAGCGAAATCCATAAGTCTTAAGGTTAATGGAATTTAAGTTCTTTATTCCACATGGTATGCCATCATAAAGAAGTTAATTGGTTGGCTTACTATTATGACCCTTGATATTATCCTTTTCTTTGTTGGGAATGGGTAAACTCAAGAGACATGTGACACCTTTCTAGTATGTGTGTCATGGAGATGGAACTCATTGATTTGATCATGAACTTTATAATCTTTGGTCAGGTTATATATCATAATTAGAAAGCTTTGAGTATTTCAACCACATGATGAATAATGTAATATCCAAGAAATTCAATAGAAGACTTAGTGAAGTATGAATTGGTGTAGATTGATTTTTGGGGGACTTGAATAAGAAATTAGGGTAGAAAATTGGTTCAAAAAACATCTAGTTATAGATAAGATATAATTATGTTTGGTCATGTATTAAGCGTGTTTATAAAGTTAGATTAAGTATTTAATCTATATAAATTTAGGAAATGTGCAATTTAGAGGATTTAAGGTTAGGGTTTGTGGTTAAATGGAGGTTTAAGGTAGTTAATGTAATACTCCTTTTAGACACCATACTTAACCATAATAATTTACCCTATGATGGAAATTAAAACTACTCTAGTCTTTAAAGAGGTTTGCTGTAACATCCCAAAATTTTAAGACTCGGATTTATAAAAATAAAATAAAATAAAATATCTATAATTAAATTAAAATTTAGAATAATTTGATAGAGGTCCAGAGTTTGAATTTTTCTAAGCAAAAGTTTAGTTTTATTTGATTTTTAACTATGAAAAAAATTACCAAAGTTAACCCGGGCTTTTGTGCAATAATAAAAAATGTTGGGCCATTTCTTGTAATTTTCCCCAAACTTTTAGATCAGCTTTTATAAGGGAAAAGAGACGCAGAAACGTAGAGAAAGGAAAGAAGAACAAAACGCAGAGAGAGAGAGAGAGAGAGGAAGAAGAGAAGAGAAAGGGAGGGAGTTAGGCTTGAATCTAGGAGTCTTTACGACCGTTGCGAGCTCGGCTACACGATAGGTAAACTCCCTACTTCAATCCTCTTCTCTTTCTCTTGATTTTCTTCAATTTTTGTAAGAGGAGATTTTTAGATTTTGATTCCAAAGGCTTTATTCTTGTAAGCTTTTGTTTCTTTGGATCCTAGGGAGCATGTTTTGAGTTTCTATATAGTGATCTAATATTTTGAGTGGATAATTGGATGAAAAGAGGTGTTTTAGGCACAAAATAAATCTTGAGAAATTAGGTTTTTGCTCTTAAATGGTTTAAGCTTATTGATTTAGTTATAATTTTGCTATTTGAGCCCAATAAGATTTAAATTAAGGTTTGGTTTTTATTATAAAGGCTAATGGTAAAAGTTGGTGGCACTAAGTAAAGGTTTTTTAATTGATTAAAAATTTTATGTAAATTAGAAATTTAGCCTAGTGATGGCTAATAAATGGTTTTGGTGGTTAAGTGATACTATGTGAATGGTTGGTTAAATATATGGACCATTGGGATGGATTACGGCTCATAGACCCAAATTGTGTGGTATGAGTTATAGTCTTCATTGATGCTATTTGTCATGATAAGTGATGTGGATCACTTATATGTTGTAGAAAATTGTTGGTGGAACTTATTGAGAAGTAAGGAACAAGCCGAGCCCTATTTTGTACAAGGGGAGCCCTTTTGGTACCAAAGGGTTGAGGCAACAGGGAAATTTATATTTTTTATTACTTTGTTTTAGCTATTTTTGAATAAATATTACTAGTTATCATGCATTACATGTTTTAAAAGATTAAATGTGCTTTATAAGGGGTTATGGGGTACTACTTTAATTATAGTGCAAATATGTTTTCTAATTGTTTAATAACAATGTTTTTATGGAAATGAGATTTATAAATATTATACTACTTTAGAGTGTTGAATGGTCAATACTCAGAAAAGGTAGACAAGAGTAAAAGGCATGATCTCGGTGGGAGTTCACTAATGAGAAGTTGTGGATTTTTGATATTCTATGGCACACTGTCAGTACTCAGTGTTGTCTTACATATTGTGGGCTTAGTGCACTAAAGTGGTTAGTGTATTGAGTGTTCGACACCTCTCAGTGGGGGAGGGAATCCGACATATGAAGTGTGAGGTTGAGTGCCTAGGCCAAGGTAGCCCTCACATGGAAAGTAAGTTGGGCTGGCTCTAGGAGAGAGTTAGCTTTAACTGCTTAGGATTCACGTCGAAGGGGCATAGGAGGTTCGGTGGATTAGATCATGCCTTAGATTATGTTTTGTGCCTGTGGAGGTACAAGTAGGTATAAGGTTTACCTACGAGTTAAAGAGTACCAGGGGGCATTCTATTGGTCATGAAAGGCTATACCGACCTAGGTCATGTATTCATGCATTTTAAATGGCTAAATTATATACTATGTTGAATTTATTATTCGTTTATTTGATTATGGCTTACTTTGTAAAAATCAATGTAGATTTCACTGTTACTGAGACTGTGGTTGTCTCACCCCTTTCTTTTCAATATTCTAGGTCCAGGTGAAGGATCCAGTGGTGGACGGGGAAAGGAGCAAAGCTAGGGGTTTGCTTGTGATTTGTAAAGAACTGCAACCCCTTTCTTTTGAGCAAATATATTGTAATGTATTTAAGATTAAGGTGCCAGTAGGATATGATTATGTATGTGTGTGTGAATATGTGTGGATTGTGTGCTTGTGTATGAATTTTTGTCTGTTTGCAGACTTGTGGCTAGGAAACTTGGTTATGGTGTGTGGTTTTGATGGATTTACTTAGTAGACCAAGTTTCTATTACAAGCAGATCTTTATTTTGATATATATGTGATTTTATAAGCAAATGCAAAGTGGTTGCATTGCAAATGGTGTGCTATGGGCAAACATACATCTTGGATAGAGAGAGTGGGTGTGTGGGCCCCATAAGGAGCTCTGAGCCAAGTGAAAATGTTTAGCACATGTATTTATATAAATACATGGTATTTGGATTGATTTGTGACCACTCTTGTATGATTTGTGCATTTTGGGGGTCTAGGGTCCATTTTGGAAAATGGCACCCAGGTGGTCAAATTTTAATGTATAGAGGTTTTCCATCATTTAAATGTTCTATCAGGTGTTTTTAATCTTATTTGACGTGTCCAAAGTGTTCCCACAGGTTTGTGACCATTAGGATGAGATTTGGACAATTTTGAAAATGGTTTTTACCAAAAAGCTGCACTTTTGCATCTAGGTGTCCAAATCTTAATCTGACCGTTGGATTTCTCTAAAATTTGGGTCACAAGTAAAACCTTTTATAAGCTTCATGTGGGCTTTGGAATCACGTCGATCGGATTCGGACGGAGAAACGACGCACTTCGGAATTTGGTCTGGAGGTGCTGTCATGATAGCATTAAATTGCTGTCATGACAGCTACAGTGTTGATGTTGTAACCTATATAAAATTCAATCCGTCCATTGAATCTTTTCAAAATTTAGTATGCTAATAGTATTCTTTAAAAGTGACATGTAGGCTTTGGAATCACTCCAATTGGAGATCAGATGATGAAATGGTGCACTCCAGAAGTTGGTCCGGAAGTGCTGTCATGACAGCAAAAATAACCAATTTTTTAACATGTCTAATTTTCAATCCAATCGTTGGATCTTTTTGAAATTTGGTATACTTATAGTACCCTTTGAATGTGACGTGTGAGCTTTAAAATCACTTCGATCGGAGGTCAAATGACGAAACGGTGCCTCCCGAAAGTTGGCCCAAGAGGGCTGTCATGACAGCAATTTTTATTTCACTTTCGTCAAGCTTGCTTCCGCGTGCTATAGGTAGAACCTATAAATTTTTTTTAAAGGCTTTAAATGGTTTGTTTCCTAAGTTGGTTTTAGGATTAATTCCTTAACCACACTTAGTTTATTTGAATTGTGTGATTTTTGGATAACACTCGGGGCAAGTGTTACATTTGCCATGGTAGAAAAAATTAACCATAGTTAATTGAAAGTCAACCATAGTAGAAATGAACCAAACCTTGATTAGAAAATCTACTATGGCCGAAAAGTTTTCAAAGTAATATTATTATATACAAATCATTTCAAATTGGGATCTTAATATCATATAAAATCCAATTAAGATAAAAATAAGTTTAAACATCTTAAAAGTCTAAGTTAAATGGGTTAAAAAAAGTCAAAACACCAATTCTGGCACAATCTACCACATCATAATGCATATATGCCGCAACATATAAGATAGTGCGTGTCTGCCATAATCAATGTGCAATTTATCATGACAATATTACTTGATAGAAATGTTGTCATAATAGCACATCAAGCTAAAATTTCAACGCGTATGATTTTGCTCCAACTTCCAATTGAGGTGATTCAAGCGCCTATAATAATCACATTTTGTTTAATAACTAATATTTTTGCTTTCAACTCTATTTGATGTCATATGTGTTGGATGGGAAGGTATAGCGAAAGATTAAATATTTTAAATTTCCTATCTTAATGTGGACCGAATGAAATCGTTTAAGTCAATGTAGGAAGAAGAGTTATCTTTTTATGCTTCACGTGTGTTTTCTTCAAGAGTTTGGATCTTAAGAGCTGACAACATAGATCTGCTCCCTCTACCGATATCCACACGAATAACTCTTCAACTCGAACAGTATGCTAGTACTCCCAACATTTATTCATCTTTGAACATTAATTTATTTTTTTCTTTACAGTGTTTCGTGGCTCTCAAAGTGTTTAGCTGCCAGAACTGTTCTAACTCTCTTAAACTCCTAGAGCACATCCCTTTTCTATCTTATTTATAGGCTAGCTTTTTGCTTTCATTTAATGGGCCAACGAAAATAGTAGATTAAATTCATCTCATAAATAAAATTTATAATATCATATCTAATTTGAATTTATCTTATAAATTCAAACTATAAAACTGATATGATATTCTCTCGTATCATGTTAGTTATTAAATTTACACAATATAATATAATATAATATAATATATATCACATGTACATATTATATTATGTATACACACACA
Organism: Prosopis cineraria; assembly: GCF_029017545.1. Taxonomy (NCBI): domain Eukaryota; kingdom Viridiplantae; phylum Streptophyta; class Magnoliopsida; order Fabales; family Fabaceae; genus Prosopis; species Prosopis cineraria. Next base: position 42,463,696 of record NW_026555337.1, read on the forward strand.
CGAATACACACACACACATTTCGAATATATATAGATATATTATATTTGATTTTATATATCGTATACATATTTATACACACACACACACATATGAATATATATATATATATATATATTTCAAATATTAAGAAATTACTCAGATAATAATCCTCCTTAATCCCTAAAAAGAAATTACTCAGCCATACCTGAAATTAATCTTCAATACTTGCAAAGATTAAAATAATTGAACAAATAATTTTATTAATGGTAAGAAAGATATTAAAGAATTTTGAATCTCAGATTACGAGAGGCAATGGCATTGTCAGGTGTGTCTTGCCTTTAGAGTTACAAGGCTTTATATAGAGCTGGCATTCAAACTCTAGTTACAAAGTTTAATGAAATATAATACTTATAGAATAATGGATGCTTTAGGACTAAATCCTAAAACTAGATTAGAAGATGGATGGTCACAAATAAGCATGATAATAATAGTTAAAGATAATATATCTGAAGAAAAAATAAGAAATCAAGATATGCATGTAAATATAAAACAAACAGAATAGAAACATAAAAACTAAAGAAAGGGCAAGAAATAATAAATAAAAACATATGGACAATATATAAACAAATTGAAAAACTTGAATTAGAAATACATGATAATAAGAATGGAACAAATTATGCAAAAAATAAGAAAATAGAAACAAGAGAAGAATGTGAATTAACAGAAGAAGAGGAAATAGATTTTAATAGAGCTGCAAAAATTATGTTAGGAAATTATAATTATAAACCTATAAAAAGAATAAGTAAAAATAAAAACCAACAAAAAATGAATATAAATATGGCTAAAACAATAGAGGAATTAAGCATTGAAAAAGAAGAAAGTGAATTAGAACAAAATGACTCACTACAATTAGGAGAATTAATGGAAATTGAAGAAAAAGAAAAACTTAAGGAATTAAAAGAAGAATATGAACACTTGATAAATAATAATTATAATGAAGCCTTCATAAATATGCAAAATTTTCAATAAGTAAATTATGAACAACCTTATGGAATGCCTCAAAACTTTAACCCCCCAAATCTAGAAAGTGGTGCTTATAATAATATAAATGTAGGGTCTAGTAGAATATCAAAAGAAAGACAAGATGAAAGAACGATGGAACCATATGAAAAAAAAAACAAAATTATCAAATTGAATTTAATAAAACATATAGTTGTAATAATATACTTTTTGAAGTAACTTTTAATATACCTAAAAATAATAAATTTATACCAACACCATTAGCACAATATAAAAATAGACAAATACCAAATTCAAAAATAAAATTATAATTACCAATAAAAGATTTTGCTGTTATATATATAGATGATATTTTAATATTTTTTAAAGATAAAGAAGAACATGAAATGCACTTAGAGAAATTTATAACTTTAATAGAAGATAAGAATTAAATATATCTCCTAAAAAAGCTAAGTTAAGAAAAGAAAGAATAATATTTTTAAGTCAATATATAACAAATAATGAAATTGAATTATAATAATATATTAGTAAAAAGATTTTGAAATTTGATGAAATAAAAGATAAAAAAAACTTTAATCATTTTTAGGATTAGTAAATCAGGCTAGAAATTATATTCCTAATTTATCTAAACTAACAGCTAAAGTAAGTAAATTAGTAGGAGAAAAAAACAATATGGATATAAGATAAAAAAGAAAAAATAATAAATCAAATGAAAAGATTATGTCTAGATTTACCTAAATTAACCATTCCAATAAATAATGATGTAATTTGGATTATCTATATAGATGCAAGTGAAAATTATTGGAGAGCAATTTTATATCATATCAATGAGAAATAAGAAGTAATAACTAGATATGCAAGTGAGAAATTTAATAAATCTCAAACTAGATATCACTCTAATTGGAAAGAATTTTTGGCAATAGTAAAAGTTGTATAAAAATTTAAATTATTTATAGTTAATACTAGGTTTATTATAAGAACTAATAACACTCAAGTAAAATACTGGTTAAATAAAGGAATAAAAATAACTCAATTATGTAATAAAATGTTAATTAATGGTAATTTGATATGTCCTATTATGATTATGAAATTGAATATATTAAATAATAAAATAATCTTATTACTGATTATTTATCCAGATGGAACCAAATTCAAGTATGATGACAAGTAGTGGTGGTAGTTCACCTAAAGAATTCAAAGAAATGATCCACTAGACCAAGTAATCATGAAGGTTAATATTCTCGAAACAAATATTGCCTTGATTAGTAGGCAACTAAATACAATTATTCAAAATCTATCTGGAACAGTAGCTCATCTCACAAATGAGGTGAATATTTTAACAAGTAAAGTAGATTTCTTAGAATAAAAATTAAAAGGTCCATTATCTATACAAAAGACAAATAGTTAATGTTTTAACCCAAACATCAAAAATCCAATTCCAACCTCATAGCCCATCTAGATATGGCTCAATAACTCCTTTTACAAAAATAGTCAAAAAAGCCTAAGAAGCTCAAGTCCAAATATAAATAAGAACACCTCAAAATAGTCCTTCTACTTCTACCTCTTCTAGGAGAAGAAGTTCAAGTCTAGTAACCTCACCTTCCTTTAAAATTATAAACCAGCATAATTTCCTTAAACTTCTTATCAATAAAACCAATCATTTTCTCCTTCCAAGAACTAACAATATCAAATATCTTTCTTATTATTCCTTCAACAAAGTTATTGTATATCCAAGAACAAACCCAAAACTTGTAAAGACTCTCTTTAATTATAGCCTTATACACTCTTTATATCCATCTAATGATATGTCAAAAATATCCAAACTCCCAACTCCAGTCCAAGAAGCTACCAAATATTATTTTGAAATTGTAATATAATATCGAGTTTACATTCGGTGTTACTCAATAATAGTGGAAATAACTCCAGATAAATTTTATCTTCCAATTAATCTGATTAAATTTGGCACAATAAGAAGACCTTTTGAGTATAAAGAAGAAGAAGAAGAGGGCATTATTAATAATGAAGACTCCAGCATAAAATCTCAATAATCAAAGCTCAAGAATTCAACATTATTTATCGAGAACTAAACAGGACAATAATTGCTGATAAAGCCCAGTGGACATATTTCATGGGGCCTACTACTTGTATCTACTCAGTAGGAAAAAATAGCAGAAACTCAAGGAACTTTAGCCAATGGTATGAAAGAATAAAAAATAATCAAATGGAAAATATGAAGGGAATAAAAAGAAAATATGTTAAGTACTCTCAGAATATGTAAATCATAAGTGCAAATATTGTGAAGAAAGAAGACAATTTAAGAAAGACTATAAAGACCCTTCTGCCAATATGAATATTCTAGATTAACCCTACCGACATGTAAAGACAATGAAAAGATAGTAGAAAAGTAGCTAACAAGACAAAAGTAGCTAGCCTATTATGAAGACAAAAGAAGATGGCAGACAAAGTGGAAGACAAAAAGAAAAATAGTCCAAAGTAATTTTGTCTTTTGTAATTATTACTTTATCTTTTGTAATTAAGTTAAAAGTAGGTTTGTCTCTTGTAATCATTAGGGTTAGTTTTTATCTTCAATTAAAAAATTTTGTAATTAAGTGAAAAGATTTTATAAGCTTTCTTACTTTATTCATAAAACTTTTATTTTTTAATTCTTCAGGTTTTAGATTTAATTTTATATCTCTTATTTTTTTCATATCTTTTTTGATTAAAAGTCATTCTTTTTTGAACCATTCCTTCTTCTGTACTTATAACTTCTTCATAATCTTCATATTCATTTTGATTATTACTCTCGGGTTCATCTTCTATTCTATTTATCATATATATATAACAATTTTCATCTGTTTCAATATTTTCTGTTTTAGTTTCACTCATTATTTTTAATTTATAAATTTCTATATCATATTTTTCTAATTCATTTTCTATTTCAAATAATTCTTCATCATATCCTATGAGTTTTAAATCTTCTTTATAAGCTTGTTCTAATATTTTTATAATTGTCTTATTTTTTTGGACAATTTAGTGATATATGTCCTAATTCTCCACAATTATAATATTTACATTTTTTAGATCTTTTATTATAATTTATTCTTTTTTTCTTTTCTTTTAAAAAATTTTCTTGGTTTATAATTCCAAGTCTTTTATTGTAATATGAGATTCAGAATTCTCTGATCTCTTCTTCTCATTATATCTACTTTATTTAAGACATTTATTGGTCCTTTTTTTTATATCATCTATTATTTCTTCTACCAATGATGTTAATTTATACGTTTTATAATAATCATCTTTTATTATTTCTGATATTAAAGGTGGTAATTTTCTATAAAATATATCTAAATAAAATATTTCTTCTTTTAAGTCTCCTAATATTGCTTCATAATACTAATTTTTGTATTCACAAATAAAGGCATTTAAATATAGGAAAATCAATATAAGGTCCGATGGAAGCATTTAAAATACGCTGAGGTCTCATGAATTCAAGAAATAGCTGCCAGGTCCCTAGGGAACTAAGAGTGAATAAGTTTGAAAATGAAATTACCAGTTTGCCCATTATTTGAAATACTCAAAAATTACTTTATTTCCCACTAACCCATGAAAGCACGAACCCAGGGCGAACAGTTTCTCTGTTCCTCATTCTCACGTCTTCCACAGTTAATCATCAATCACCGTTCTCATTGTTACATTTCATTCGTCTTGTGTGTCCTGCTTTGTTAGTCAATAGCTTAACTGTGATAGTGATTCCCACTAACCCACTAAAAGCTCAAACCCTCGGTAGACGAGATCTCTACTCGCCTCTCCCAAAGTTCATTGACGACCACCCTTCTCTGAGTCACATTGCCTCCATTTAGCCTTTGAGTTTGAGTATTCAACTAGTTTTGGCCCCTAAGGTAACCCACTGAAAGCTCAACCCCATGGCAGACAGGATCTCTGTTTGCCTTTCTCGCCTCTCCCAATGTTCATTGACGACCACCCTTCTCTAAGTCACATTGCCTCCATTTGGCCTTTGAGTTTGAGTATTCAACTAGTTTCGGCCCTAAGGTAAATTTTTATTAGCTAAACCCTATCTTTGATATGTCATTTGTATGGATTTGGGACTTTTGTCTGTTGGAAATCTGATTGCCTCCATAATGTATATTTGATTTGAAAACATCACCATGATCAACAATGCTTTGAAATCATCTAAATTAATTCTTGTAATGAGCCGTAGGAATAGAAAAGGTATTTAAGCTCAATAATCCAACACTACATAATGATGAGAAGAAGATAGGTTAGACGAGGAATACTAGATTTAATACAACAAAATGAGGGTCTAAACTCTAAGAATGAAGTCCTGTATGCCACATCCTAAGTGTAAGATTTCATTTTATCATACACACTTTGCCTAGCTAGCTTCTATCTATATGTTGTTCTTTGTTATGTTTGGCAATCACGTGAGGCTAGTGCAGTATATTTGCTGAAACCAAATACATGGCCTTGACAGATCATAGAAGCTGTCAAAGAATCAAAAGTTTTGAACTGTCAAAACTATAATTTTGTACTTTATAGATTTTGAGCTCTCAAATCCATGGTTTCTATCAAAACTATAATTTTAGCTTTCATAAATGTTTTTTCCAAGTATGTCCTAAACATTAGCTCTATATTTTATAAATGTTGAGCTTTCAGATATATTCAAAAAAGCTTTTTTCTTATTCACAGATGACATGCAAATTTCAAAGTGTATAACTAACTCATTGAACTCCCAAAATGATGCTTTATTGGATAATTAACTCATTGAACCCCCAGATCATGGTTTTCCTTATCAAGATGTTGGTGTGTTGATGGCAGAATTCTCAACTGTGCTTAAAAATCTATAATTTTAAATATGTATGAATTTCTCTATTGACGACAGCTTCTTTCTTTATTGACCACAACCGTATGCTCTATTGACAAAAACTATTTATTCCATGAATGACAACTAATTACTCCAATGACTATAACCATAAACTCCATTGACAACAACAATATGCTCTATTGACTAGTGAACCATTTTCTTTTATGACTTGTGTTTTATTCCATGGATACAACTAATTACTCCAATGACTATAACTATAAACTCCATTGACAATAATAGTATGCTCTATTGACTAGTGAACCATTTTCCTCTATGACTTGTGTTTTATTCCATAGATGACAACTAATTACTCCAATGACTACAATCATAAACTCCATTGACAACAACAGTATGCTCTATTGACTAGTGAATTATTTTCCTCTGTGACTTGTGTTTTCTTCTTCCTTATGGATATTAATAAACAATGTCAGTGTAGAAATCTCTGAGTTGGAACTTAGTATTAATGGCTGGTATGCAAAAATCTCTTTTCAACATATCTAATTGAAATTTTCTATTTTTTTCAGATAAAGGAAAATGGAAGAGAAAACAAAAACAATAGTAAAGTGATATACCGCACCATTTCATATGCGTTGCTTTCCAAGCCAATTTAGTGAAGTGGCAAAGTATATTAAGAAAAATGAGAAATTACAAAAGAGGGTTGAGAAGTTAGGATTCCATATACTTCTTGATGTTTCTTGTAAAAAAATTCAAAGAGATATTTGTGGAGAGTTGATGCGTGCCTTTGACACCCCAACTCATGAAATATGCATAAGGGGGAAAATCAAGAAAATAAAGGCCAAGGATGTGAATGACTTGATGGGCTTAAGTAGTAATGGTAAGTAGATTACTGGGGACGTCAATGTGAATGAAAGAGGTTTCAAAAATTTGAGAAATACTTACTATAAAATGCCTTATAAGAAAATAGCTGAAATGATTATATCTAGAAAGAAGGCAACTAAATTTGAGTTACTTTTTGCAATGTATGCATTGGGAACCTTACTATTGCCGACTGTAAGTCTTGAGGTTAGCGACCGTATATTGAAGGTCATTTATGAGACACAAAAGAAACCAAGCGCATATGATTGGGCTACGTTCATTTTTAATGAACTTTGCAAGGAGGTAGCAGACTACAAGAAATAGTTGAGCAAAGGAAAAGGAAGGACAAGGAAGAATGTTGGGGGATGTATCTACTTTCTAATGGTAAGTGTGTGTTTAATTTACATTAATCCAAAATGGTAGCCTTTCAAAGTTTTTCATGTAAAATTTTTATGTTTATAATGATTTGTCAAGGTTTTAGGTATGGGCTTCCAAAATTTTCCAATTGGCAAAGGTTGTCCAAAAGCCATAGATGCTCTGAAATATTGGGACGATGATAAAGTGAATGCAAGAGTAAAGTTTGAGAAAAAGAGCAACTGAGGCATCTTGCATGAGCCAACTACTGTAAATGGTAGTTCATCTACCAAAGTATATCAAGAATCGGCATTTGTTCACCGATATGTATAAAATGGAGTACAATAGACAAATATATATGGTCTTGTTTATGCATTCAGTCAAAAATTGTCTTGCAGGAAGTAAAGAGGCTATACGAAAAAGCATTGTTGTTTGTCTCTAACATTGGAGAGGAACTAATGAGCTTGCAATTAATGCTACTTGGACAAGGGTCAAGGGAGGATGAAGGTGAAAAATCACAAGAGGAGGAAGATGATGATGAAGGGATAGATTCTGAGAGAAAGAATGAAGATGACAAAACAGAAGAGGAAGGAGATAAAGAACTTATTGATGAGGGGACAACTTTTGAGGGAAAAAATGAAGATGACAAATTTGAAGAGGAAGAACATAACGAAGAAGGAGCTAAACGAAAAGGTTTTAAGGAGGGAAATGGAGATGAAAAATTAAAAAAGGAAGAGAATGAAGAAGAAAAATTAGAAGGGGAAGAAGATAAAGAAAAGGATAATGAACAGCAAGGTTCTCCTAAAGAAAAGGGCGACAATGACAATTCAGAAGAGGAAGAGGATAAGGAGGAAGTTGTAGGAGGGAAAGATTCTGATGAGGATGAGGGAGGGAAAGGAGAAGAACAATCAAGTAAACATCTTAGAAGATCAAAAAGAGATAAAAGACCTGCTGTGAAATCTCCATGGGTCAGAACTAATGTTAGAAAGAAGAGAAAAATGGATGACAAGGAGCGATTATTTGAAATATGCACAACACCATGTGAGGAAGATGAGGGAGACAAGTACGTCTTTATACTGTGCCTAAAAATTGACTGACTAAAATATTATTGACAATCTATTCATTTTTTCTTTTTTCTTCAATAGGATCATTATAGATTTGTATGGCTACTACTTGACTCATGTAGAGCTACAATGTTTTGGTGGAAAAAGATGGATTAGTGACAGGGTGATGTCAATGGTTGCCCAAACTTTGGCAGGTGACTAAAAGGAAAATGAAGGGAAAGTCTGGAGACACATTTTTAGTTTTGAGTTCATGCTAAAAATGATCAGCAACCCTTTGAAATGGACAGTTGATGACAACAAGGGAGAAATCTTTCCTGAGTTTGTTAGATATAACATTGCTGATTATGAATTCATTTTTAGCCCAACTCTTTTCCATAGTCACTGGTTTTACTTTGTCTTCGAGATAAAGACCATGAACTTCTATGTAAGATTCATTGGTCAGTAATAAGGAGTATTTTCAAAGACAGCAATAAGAGGAAGAAGAAGAGAATGTTGAGAAGAAGGGCAAGGAAAAGGAGGAGGAGAAGAAGAAGAAGAAGAAAAAGAAGAAAGGACAATTAGATCCCAAAGAAATGATGGCAAGAGGATGCGTATGTCCCTACTTGTCATTGAATATTACTAACATCTATATTTGTCATTGTCTTATTGCCTAGTTGTAAATCAACATTGCTAACATTGCAAGTCTTGACTTTACAGAGGAATTGCTTTTACTCTCTACTTTGTGCAATTGAGCCACAATTGTTTGAGGATGACGTTAGCACAGACATTATATGGGCTAAAGTTCATGTGCAAATTGATACGTAAGTTTCCTTTATGTTTATATATTATTAAGCTTATATTTACATGTGAAAAATGAATTTTACATTATGTTTTTTTATTTGTTTTTAACCATACTTGTGGGGTGCATGTCATGACATGGTTACAATCGTGGGACAATATTGCGAATAAGAATGGATATATGATGCCAAAATACTCCCACGTATGCATTCTTCACTTTACATTTTTACTTTTTCATATACTACATATTTGTTGTTGTCCCTTATAAGACTTATTTGTGGTGCAGGATGATCTCTATAAGAAGAAGGTCAAACTCTTGTGGTAGTTACTGAGTCATCATAACAACGTGAAGGAGCCTGAAGCTATGTCCTTATTAGAAGGATCCTAAACAACGAGGAAGAGGAAATAGAAGATTTTTTATAGAACTTTAGGACGTAATTTTATTGATAATCATATAATTTTGTATAGTTAGCCCATTTTGTATAGTTAACTTATACAATGATGTTTATGAATGCTAATTACAAGTTTGTAAATATGACTAACAATTATTTTATTAATTAAATGTCAACAAATGATTATCACTTTATTGACAAGTGTGTATAAGTATATTGATAAGGTAATAATTCACCATTAACAAGTGTCAAGGTGCTAGGTGCTGTCATTCAATTCAAAAATCAGCCAGTTAAAGGAACACATTGACTACTTGACATTGACGATTGACAAGTAGTAATAACTATATTGACAAGATACTAATTTGCCATTGACAAGTGCTAAGTTAGTAAGTGCTATCGTTCCCTTTAGAAATCAGCCAGTTAAAAGAACCTGTTGACTACTTGGTGCTGGCGATTAACAAGTAGTTATAATTATGTTGACACGCTACTTATTCTCCATTGACAAGTTCTGATGCGCTTGGTGCTGTTGTTCCCTTGAACAATCAACCAGGTACAAGAAGCTGTTGACTACATGGCGTTAGCGATTGACAAGTGGTTATACATGCTAGTTATTCTCCATTAACAAGTTCTGATGCACTTGGTATTGCTATTCCCTTGAACAATCAACCAGGTGCAAGAACCTGTTGACTACTTACCATTGCCTATTGACAAGTGGATATAACTATATTGACAAGGTAATAATTCTCCATTGATAAGTGCTGACGCACTTAGAGCTGTTAATCCCTTCAAAAATCAATTAGGTGCAAGAACCTGTTGACTACTTGCCATTAGTCATTGACTACAAGGTACCACTTTATTTATAATTTATGCATTTGTTATTGACAAGTGCTAACAGATAAGGTGTGATAAACCAAAAAGTAAACAAAAAACAAATTCTAGATATATAAACAAAAAAATACACTTGTTCGTAATATTTTCTAGCATAGATTAGGATTCTTGCAAGTCTTGGAGGTATGACTAATCTCATGGCATCTTCCATAATGATAAACCTTTTTATTTTGGAATTGAGATTCCCTTCTTTTACTCTTTGGCCTACCTAGAGGCCTTCTTGTCATTGGTGGCTCCAAGAAGGTTTAGGTTAATAAATTTATCACCATCAATGCTTCTAGACGCAGACAGTCATGTGTGCCTACCGGCTTCATGTTGTTGGCATATATCTTTTCTTGAGCAGTAAACTTGTAACATTCATTTATAAAATTGTACACATTGCCATGAATTAGCTTGAATGCTACACAAGCATGTGCACAAGGTATTCCACTGATTTGTCATGCTAAACAAGAGCATGTATGTGCTGAAAGATCAACATTCAAACGTATTAGTCCACTAAGTGATATAGTTTGCACAGAGATCAAATTTTTTCCATAAGTTTATGCATGTAAATTTTTAGCTCTAACAACTTGCTCCATAACTTTTATATCAACATTAGGCTCGACACCGTGTTTCCAATTTCCTATAGCCGCTTTACTAGCAACCATCTTCTTTGCCAATTTCTCTCTATGCTTATGTATCAAGACATCAATATTGTGTTTTCTCTCTTTCACAATCCAAGCATTAAAGGATTCTGCAAGATTAGTTGTGATGTTATCCCATCATTTATATCCAAACTTGTATTGAGCCCATCAACCTACATCCCCTTGGGTTCCAACCCATTGTGCCAACTGTGGACAAAACATTCTTAGATTCCCTATTGCAATATTAAATTTAACCTCATGCCTTGCATAGGCAATTGCATCAAGCAATTTTAACGCATTATCTTTCATGTTTCTTGAGGTATGCCTCTTACCTTTATTGATTTTCTTAAATGTTGTGCGAAAATTTTTCTTCACATGATGGTAACAAAATGCATATCTCTCACCACCACCAAATATAGCTTGCACGACACCAATAATCACATTATTCTGATCAGAAACAATTATTAACTCCACTGATCTTGTTATGTCTTTGACATTTTAAAGAAACCAAGACCAATCTTCTAATGTTTCCCCACTAATAATGGCATATGCTACCGGAAATAAGTCATTATCAGCGTCATTTGTACATGCTGACAGCATTGTTCCCTTATATGGACTGCTTAAATGACATCCATCTATATAAAGCATGGCTTGGCAACCTCCTAAAAAACTGGATATAGAGCATCCATAAGCAATGAATAGCCTCTCAAATCTATTATTTGAGGCATTCCATTTCGCAACTATCATCGAATCAGTTTCTATTAATCGATCACAAATCCAAGGGATTATGCTATAAGAATCTTCTGCACGACCATGTATTTCCCACAATGCTTTTTCTTTTCCCCTATAGGCTTGACTGTAGCTTAATCGCACACCATACTCTCTATACAAGTCTCTTGCAAGTTTATTGGCACCTTTGTCTATATTAGACCTTAAAGCATCAACCATGATTTATGATGTTAATTTTAACCTTGTCAAGTGTGACACAATAAGGTTTCTTGCGCATTCTAGGTGTGATCATTGTTGAATTTTATAACCCTTAAAATTTCATTATCTTTCCCTATTAAATATGCTGCAATGTTCCATTCACAGCCCTCCACCTTACAATATGCAATGATCTTATCTTTGTTATTCTTCTTAAACTTGTATTAAAACTTATGGGAGATGCTATACTTGTATAATGCTTGTCTAAAGGCATCAACATTAGGAAAAAACTACCCTTTACCTACTAACAAATCCTTCTATTTCATAGAATTCATTTCAGGTATTGGTGTAGGTACCATTTGTACAGCGAATGCCAATTTCGTGTCTTCAATCTCAGGATAAATACTTAGAGGAAAGAAAGAGCACCCATCTGATACTCTCAATAAATTATCAATCCTACATTCAATGACAACATTAGAATTGTACTTTTCAACATTATTTACGTTAACAAAAAAATTTACACAACTCACACATATTGGTTCTCTAATGGGCAATCTGTTGATGCTTCTATGGTGTCAATCCCATTTGCAACTATATACACATGTCCACTTTGTTTGTTATACTTGATCAGATGTTCTACTCCCTCATTATCAACTAGATCTACAAGTGTGCTTGCATCAACATTGACTATTAATTTTAATTGGATTATATTGCTTTCATTCCCTATAATTGATGATATCATTCTTGTCAACTCTTCATATGTTGTCCCTTCTTTTATTGTTCTTGTTCTAACACTCCCTCCAACATATTGCATACTTCCTTGGTCATCATTTTGAAAATGCCCCCTATATGGAAAAAAAACATAATATATGTTATCTAGAAGAACTTGCAATCTTACAGGTTAATCTGCACCACACACAATGTATTGACAACTAGAAAAGGTGTATTAACAACACATTTATCTACTATTGACAAGACACAATGTTGTTTAATAGTAGAGATTTTTCAACAAAATAAGCTTACCTCATATACTTAGGAATAATATATAAAATGTCCTATATGAAAAAACATAATATAATACATGTTTTCCAGTAGTGCTTACATTCTTATTGGTTAGTCTGCACAGTACAGTGTATTGACAACTATTCATACTATATTGACAACACAACAAAACATTATTGACAACATATTGAGATATCCATATCAGATATTTATCAACGGATCAGTGTTGCGCCAGATTATTCCATATATTAGTTATGCAAACTGAATGATCACAAGTTTACCCAGAAAGCATTATCCTACGCTTAAACAATAATGAAATCATTAACGCATAAGAAATTGTTTACCTAGCTAATAATAGATATGCTACTGTTAATCGGTAATTTACATAATCATTTACCTAGAAAATTTATTTTCTGTCGATGAAAAGCTACTGTTGCAGAAGAAACACTCCCAACTCACTTAGATGAAGACAAGGGCTGTAATCATGGATATGAGGATGTGAAGATGATGCCACCATGATCAACAATCATGGATATGCAGCAACCTTCACTTTTGTTAATCATGAGTTTCGTGAGACGCATGCGCGCAAACAAAATCTTCTTTTCAATGCTAAAGGGCAAATGGGTAATTTCATTTTTAGATTTATTCACTCTTAGATCCCTAAGGACCTGGCAGCTATTTCTTGAATTCATAGGACCTCAATGTATTTTAAGTGTTTTCATGGGACCTTAAACTGATTTTCCCTTTAAATATCTTAGTTCTAATGAACATATTTATATTTCATGTAATTTTTTTATAGCATCTTTTTGTTTACTTATTTCATATATATCCTCACTTATTCCTACAAATTTATTTCTAATTGATTTTGCATAATTTGATACAATAATAGAATAAAGTTCTTTTCTATTATTCTAAGATCTATATGGTTTTCTTAGTTTTTTTCTTAATTCTTGAGGTTTATTCATCCACTAATTTTTTATTCATCTACCAATTTTTATATTTCCCAAAAATGTTGTTTCTATTAACATAGGTGCCTTATATCAATATTTTTTTCTATTAAAGATATTAAAGTTACTTTTGCCCATTCTTCTATTACTCTTTCATTATTTAGATCACAATTTAAGTTTAACCATATTCCTAAATTTGGTATTTGTCTATTTGCATATTGTGCTAATGGTATTGATATAAATTCATTATTTTTAGGTATATTAAAAGTTGCTTCAAAAGATATATTATTACAACTATATGTTTTGTTAAATTCAATTTGATAATTTTATTCTTTTTCATATGGTTCCATCATTCTTTCATCTTGTCTTTCTTTTGATATTCTACTAGACCCTACATTTATATTATTATAAGCATGACTTTCTAGATTTGGGGGGTTAATGTTTTGAGGCATTATATTCCATAAAGTTGTTCATAGATTACTAATTGAGAATTTTGCATATTATTATAATTATTATTTATCAAGTGTTCATATTCTTTTTTTAATTCCTTAAGTTTTTCTTTTTCTTCAATTTCCATTAATTCTCCTAATCGTAGTGATTCGTTTTGTTCTAATTCACTTTCTTCTTCTTCAATGCTTATATTATTTTAGCCATATTTATATCGTTGATTATATATATCTGTGTGTGTGTGTGTGTGTGTGTGTGTGTATGGATATGTATATGATATATAGAATACATTGATTATTATTATCTTCTATTACCCATAATATTATATTCATAACATTTCTTTTATTTATTCTAACATAGCAAATGTTTTATTTCCATTATTTGTTATTTCCAAATTATTGTCTGCTATACTTATTTGAATTGTACTTTTTGCAATTTCTGAGTCTACTAAAGTCATAATTTCATTTCATATAGATTCTTATTTTACTTTTATCAATATATAATTATTATTTTCTTTTGGTGTTTTAGGTAATAATGTTCTTAAGTTTGAAGTTATAGGTCTTTTACTTTGTGATCTAGATAATTGCTTAGGGATTCCTCTACTAATACAAGGTCTCTGTTTTAAACTTCTTCTTATAGGTTAATTTATATTTATGTCTAAAGTTGATGTACTTATTCTTAAAGATCTTTATCATATATTATCATTGGTTATTAATCTTTGAGAATTATTATTTTTAGAATATTTTATTGTTCTATCCAATTCTAATTGTAGTTGTTTGGGTATCGTTATTTTTGTCGGATCTAATTCAATTTCTTGTAATATAGGTATAAAGTGTTTATCTATTGTTAGTTTTCCTTTGTTTTTTTTGTAAATTTTATGTTCATTTATAAATACTAATCCAATTATAACCGTAATACTTATTATTCTTGATCCTAATAATAATTTATTCCTCCTAATTAATGATATATTAGTAAGGTTTTATTCATATTTTCTTCTGCTATAGATATACAAAAATTAATATTTGTTATAAATTTTATTTTTTGATATATCAAATTACTTGTTAATATTTCTAAAATACTATTCTCTACACTACTTATTATTCTTCTATCAATTATTAATAATTCTATAATGTATTTCTTCCTCTTGAAAATAAGCTTTTACTTAAAGCTGTACTTTAACAATATATATTTTTTTCTTCATCCTTAAATGGTAATTTATTAATTTCATTATCTATTAAAGCTTTTCTTATTAAATGTATTCTTAATACTCCTTTCGTTAAAATTGATTCTATAAGGTGTTTCTCTTCTAAAATTACACGAGCATATTTTTTTTTTTTAATTTTATAAGCTTTCCTACTTTATTCATAAAACTTTTATTTTATAAGGATTTTAGAATTTATATATATTTGGATATGTATATGATATATAAAATTAAATATATAAAATATGATATATATATATATATATATATTTGTGTGTGTGTGTGTGTGTGTGTGTGTTCATGTATATTCATTATTTTCATTATTGTAAGCATCACTTTCTAGATTTAGGTGTATAAAGTTTGGATCTAATCCATAAGGTTGTATTTGTGAATTTTGCATATTTATAAAAGCTTCACCATAATTATTTTTATTAAGTTTTCATATTCTTTCTTTAGTTTTTTTAATTTTTCTTTTTCTTTAATTTCCATTAACTCCTATAATTTTTGTAAATCCTTTTCTTCTATTTAACTTATATTTTCTTCATCTAAGGTTTTTGTCATATTTATATTCATTTTTGGTTGAATTTTCTTTTTCTTTTTCTTTTTTGTTGGTATATAATTATAATTGCCCAACATTATTTCTACAGCTCTATAACTTTGTTCAAAGTCTATCTCTTCTTCTAATTCATTTCTTATTTCTATCCTTTTATTTTTTGCATAGTTAGTTTCATTTTTCTTATCATAAATTTCTAATTCTAATTTTTTAATTTGTTCATATATAGTCCATATATTTTTATTTATTATTTCTTGTCCTTTCTTTTTTCTGTTTCTATCCTTGTTTGTTTTATGTTTTCATTCATATCTTAATTTCTTATTTTTTCTTCAGATATATTTTCTTCAACTATTCTTATTATATTTATTTGTGACCATTCTTCTTCTAATATAGTTTTGGGATTTATTCCTAAGGCATCTACAATCCTATAAGTATTATACTTTATTAAACTTTGTTCAGTCCTTAATTATTTTGTATCATATTTATTTCTCTTAATTGTTGATAACAATCCTTTTTATTTCATATATTTTTTTGTTCTAAAGGTTTAACATATTCTTTAATTCTTATTAATTTTTCTTTAAGATTTTATTTTTTTAATATTATTTATAATTCTTCTGGTAACATACTTATTATTTCTTTTTCACTAAATAAATGTTCTAAATCATTGATATTTTCATTTATATAACATCCTAATTGTTTCATTAAATATATATTAGTCCAATTTACTTGATTAAAAGTACTATCTCCATCTCCTCCTAGTATAAAAGGTACAAAAATACATAATGGTTCTTTTACTGGTAAACAAGAATTTTCTAGGAGTTTATTATATTCTACTTCATACATTTTTGGTTCAATTATTTTTATTATATTCATTATGGGAAATTTTCTAATGCTCCTATTATTGCAATACTTAAATATAGACAATAACAATATTCTATATATTTTTATCTACTTCTACTTTATTTAGAAATATTATTGTTTCTACTCTTATTAATTCACCAATTAATTGTTGTAATTGAGTTTTACTAATTTTAAATTTCATACAAATAATGATAATGATACAAGCCTTGAAAAAAAGTAGTAAACATAATCAGACAATAGGTAAGAAAAGCAAGAAAACAAATAACAATTATAAACATTAGAGATTAAGAAATTCATATTATCTTCCACTAAATCTTTGTTTTAACTCAACTCTGATACCATAATTGAACCAGCTGATTATGTGCTACTATAAGGTTTGACCAATAATGATCCGAGTTATAAAAAGATATAAAGGGTCTCTATCCTCTTTCATATAGAGAATCATCAAGCTCAAAGTCTCTTAATCAAGCTTTCAACATTTCACAAATTTCCTCTTTCAGATCATCATAACACAGCCTTCCTTCGTTTCCTATTGGAGGTGTAGTCATAGTAAAATATAACCAGTAATCCCCTTATAGGATCATGGCAAAATTAAGACAATATTAAGTTTCTTGATAATAGTCCTTTCTTAATCCCTAAAAAGAAATTATTCAGTCATACCTGGAATTAATCTTCAATACTTGTAAAGATTGAAATAATTGAAACAAATAATTTTATTGATAGTAAGAGATTAGAGAATTCTGAACTCGGATTACAAGAGAGAGAATTCAAAGAGGCATGTTTTGCCTCTAGGATTACAAGGTTTATATAAAGTTGGCATTCTAACCTTAGTTATATAACTCAGGTTAACTGAAGATAAAAAGTAACCCTAATGATTATAAAAGAAAAACCTACTTTTGACTAATTATAAAGGATAAGAAATAATTATAGAAGACAAAACTACCTTCGGCTATTTGTCTTTCACTTTGTCTGCCACCTTCAACTATCTTCAATTATCAGCAATTACTTTTATCTTGTTTGCCATCTTCTTCTTATCTTTACATATCGGCAAGATTAATCCAGGATATTCATGTTAATAGAGGGGTCTTCATAGTCTTTCTCATATTGTCTTCTTTCTTTGCAATATTTACATTTGTGATTTACATATTATGATAATACTTGACAAATCTTATTTTTAGTATTTTCATCATTTTCTATTTGATTATTTTTTATTTTTTCATACCATTGGCTAAAGTTTCTTGAGTTTCTACTATTTTACCAATAAAGTAAATACATGTAATTGGTCCAGTGAAATAAGTCCATTGAGCTTTGTATGCTGTTGTTGTCCTGTTTAGTTCTTAGTAAATAATGTTAAATTCTTGAGCTCTGATTATTGAAACTTTATGCTAGAAGTCTTCATCATTGATGATGTCCTCTTTCTCTTATTCTTCATACTCAAAAGGTCTTTTTATTGTCCCAAATTTAATCAAATTAATTGAAGAATAAAATTTATCTGGAGTTATTTCAACTATTGTTGAGTAACACCAAATATAAACTCAGTATTGAGTTACAATTCTAAAATAATATTTGGCAGCTTCTTGGATTAGAGTTGGGAGTCTGGATATTTCTGACATATCGTTAGATGGATATAAGGTGTATAAGACCATAACTAAAAAGATTCTTTACAAAATTTGAGTTTGTTCCTAGATATACAATAACTTTGTTAAAGGAATAATGGGAAATATATTTAATATTATTGGATCTTGGAAGAAGAAAATGACTGGTTTTATTAATGAGGAGTTTAAGGTATTTATATTGTTCTATAGTCTTGAATGGTGAAGATATTGGGCTTGAACTTCTTCTTCTAAAAGAGGTAGAAGCAGGAGGACTATTATGAGATGTTATTGTCTCTATTTAGGCTTGAGCTTTGTGGACTTGTTTTACTATTTCAATAAATGGAGTTATTGGGCCAAATCTAGATGGGCTATGAGGCTGGAATTGGGTTTATTATGTTTGAGTTGAAATATCAGCTACTTGGCTTTTTTGAGATGATGACCCTTTAAATTTTCTTTTAAGAAATCCACTTTACTTGTCAAAATACTCACCTCATTTGTGAGATGAGCTATTGTTCCAAATAATGATTGAATACTGGTGTTTAGTTGTCAACTGATTAAGGCAATATTCATTTCAAGAAATTAACCTTTATAATTACTTGGTCTAGGGGCTCATTTCTTTAAATTCTTTTAGTGAACCACCACCACTACTGTCATCATACTTGAATTTGGCTTCATCTGGATAAATAATCAGTAACAAGATTATTTTTCTTTTGATATATTCAATTTTATAATCATAATAAGACATATCTGATTGCCATTGAATTAACAAGTTATTACATAATTGAGTTGTCTTTATTCCTTTATTTAACTTGTGTTTTTACTTGAGTATCTCAGTTCTTATAATAAACCTAGTGTTAACCATAAAATAATTGAAATTTTTGTACAACTTTAACTATTGCTAAGAATTCTTTTCAATTAGAGTGATATCTGGTTTGTGATTCATTAAATTTTTCACTTACATATCTAGTTATTACTTCTTGTTCTTCTTTATTGATCTGATATAACTGCTCCCCAATAATTTTCACTTGCATCAGTACAAATAATCCAAATTATATTATTTATTTACTGGAATAGTTAATTTGGGTAAGTCTTGACATAATCTTTTGATTTGATTTATTATTTTTTCTTTTTATTTATCCCATATCCATATTTTTTTCTCCGCTAATTTACTTACTTTGGCTGTTAATTTATAAATTTCCTGTTAATATTCCTAAAATTCAATCTTCAATACTACTTATTATTCTTCCATCAATTATTAACAATTCTATAGGTGTATTTCTTTCTCCTTAAAAATAAGCTTTACCTAATAATTGTGCTCCTGCAATATAAATTTCAGTTACTTCATCTTTAAATGATAATTTATTAATTTATTATCTATTAATGTTTTGCTTATTAAAAGTATTCTTAATATATCTTTTATTAAAGTCAATTCTATAAGGTGTTTCTTTTTCAATATTACAAAAGTATATTTTTCTTATTTTTAGATTTTATAAGTTTTCCTACTTTATGCATAAAATTTCATTTTTTTAATTCCTTAGGTTTAATTTAATTTAGTATCTTTTATCATTTCATATTATTTTTATTAAAAGTCATTCTTTTTTAAACTCTTCCTTCTTTTGCATTATAACTTCTTTACATTCTTCATATTCATTTTGATTACTATTTTCAGGTTTATCTTCTATCCTATTTATCATATATGTATAACAACTTTTCATCTTCTATCTTATTATTTTCAGTTTCTGTTTTAGTTTCCACTTATAACTTTTAACTTATAAATTTCTATATCTGATTCTTCTAATTTATTTTTTATTTCAGATAAATTTTCATCATATCCTATATAGTTTTAAATTTTTCTCCTAAGCTTGTTCTAGTATTTTTTTGATTTCCTTATTTTTTTTTCCTTTTAGGACAATTATAGCATTTACATTTTTTGGGTTTTCTATTATAATTTATGTTTTTCATTCGTTTAAAGAACTTTATTGGTTTATATTTCTATATTTTTTGTAAAATTTTTATTTTGGATATTCTTTAAATTTAATTTGTAGTCTTCTTTTCTTTTCTTTTTATATTTTTCTGGTTTACATCCCCATTTATGTGGTTTTTAAAATTTTTTACATTTTAAATATTGTTTTATTAGTTTTATAATATTTCATATTTTGCCATGCCTTTTTACATTTGTCTGATATATATTCTCTTAGAAAATTTTCTCTTCTTCCCATTATATCTACTTTATTAAAACATTTATTGTTCCTTTTTCTATACCATCTCCTATATCTTCTTCCAATAATGTTATCTTATATGTTTTATAATAATCATCTATTATAAAGCATGAGATATTTTTTATTACAAAGCATTTACATTTAGATTAGAAAACATAATTTAGTATAAAAGACGGAGTGTGCCCATGGCTTACTACAAACACGTCGTAGCACATTTGCCTCTGTGCCATGCATTATGGTGCATTATGCAAAATTGATAGCAAATTGCTATCATAACATAGCACTCAAGGCAATCTTCAAACGTGCCCTATTTTCTCGTCTGATATCTGATTAAAGTGGTCTAGGTGTCTATAAAAAGATTTCTTCAAGCTCTAGCTAATGGCACTAATTTTACAATCAAATTACTTTTCAATTGAAAGTTGGATGCCTAATTCCAAACTCACTTCCTCTTCACATGAATACACAACTTGGGTGTCCATTATGCGATTCAACTGCCAAGAGCTCCCAACCTTTAAACCACACTCAATAGTCTATAACGGACTTGTTCAATACACCACAGCCAACCACTTACACATATATCACATTTTCAATGTTCAATCCCTTGATCACAAAAACATAAGGGGGAGTCAAATTCTAAGAAATATCATCTAAATCTAGTATCTATCCATTTACATATCTTTCTACTTGCACTAAATTTTGGCCTTATTTACACTTTACAATCATATAGCATACAACCTAGGGCACAAAATACACTTTTAAATCATTTCACATTTAGTGCAAGTAGTCAAAATAAATCATATGTAAACCTAGTTAGCAAATTATAAACAAAAATACACATAAACAAAATGTGATGCCTACTAGTAGGATATCCAATAGAATCCTATGCCTCTAATCATTGCCCTTAGTCCTAGTTTGATGAGCTAGTCCCTGTAAATATTGAAGAAAGAGGGGTGAGTACAATCACTCATTAACTAAGGTTATTTTAGCCTATACAAAAGTATATCAATAATTATAGATGCAAATGGCAATCACAATTCTTTCAAATATTTTCCTTTACTTTTCAAAGGTTATCACAACCACAATACTAACAACCATATGGCCGAATACCAACACACATATCATCTCGCAACATGTATATTAATGAAACACATATGGGGTCATAACACTAATAAGTATGTGCCCCTATCAAATCATACTTATTAGTGTTAGGACCCCATATGGGGTCATCCTGTGGTAGAAAAATGAAATGCATGATTGTTGCCAACCTTATACCCTCCTTTCCAACATGAAACGGTGGCTTTTTTGTGGCTACATCCATGAACTCAAATTAACCAAGACTTCCACCTGTGAAGAGTGATAAATTGCAATTTTAATATATTTTTTCCTTTTAATTTATACTTTAAAATATCTATTTGAGGCTAATTGAGTTTAATTGGGATATTATTTGATAGCCAATCTTCAACTTTTGGATTTTAACTACCTAAATCTTGAATTTTAAAATATAAATGATATCCTTGACATTTTTGTACATTTTTCTATTTAATTTAATTTTATTTTATTATGTAGATTTTTCTAGATTTAATTTGGAAGATATTGATGGAGATTATTTTAAATAGAAAAATATAGGCATGCTTGAAGATCAAGTCAAGAACTAAATTTTAGAAACTTTATTTATATTTATTTTGGGTCTTTTAATATAATTTCGATTAAGGTTGTTAGGGTAGTTTTGTCATTTTTATTAAATTATTAGGTTTTATATTTGTTAAGTGACACATAATTGAATTTAAAAAAAGGAGCACATGGCCTCACAATGCATTACTCTTAATTGAAATAAGAAGGACAATAGAGGTAGCCAAACACTTTTAGAATTAGAGAGTAGAAAGGCACACGCTATTTCTTTCTTCGTATAGGGGTGATTGCTCTCATCTTTTTCTGTTCAACAATTCTTGATGGCTTTTTTCCTCTTATTTTTACGGGTTACTGGTTGATTTAAAGTTATGAAGAATTGATTTCTTTGGTGTGATCTATCACAAACCATGATCCTAAACTATAATCAAAGTCTTTGATATTTAAGGAAGATTTTAAACAATCAGCAATCATGCTAGCTTTCGATTCCAATGATAAACTGTCAATACCACATGGATTTTTACCACTACTCCTCTTCCTAGGCAAACTTTTGCCATAATGATTATGCCATGCCATATTAACACATAGTATGCAATACTATTGACAACCATCACATCATATCTCACTCATCACAATTCATCTCCATCATATTCCACCACATCATTATGCACAATACCTCAGTTATTTATTTTCAAATATATATGCT
Source organism: Prosopis cineraria (assembly GCF_029017545.1). Classification (NCBI taxonomy): domain Eukaryota; kingdom Viridiplantae; phylum Streptophyta; class Magnoliopsida; order Fabales; family Fabaceae; genus Prosopis; species Prosopis cineraria. Next base: position 42,486,573 of record NW_026555337.1, read on the forward strand.
CTTACTCTAAACATCAATCATACATGTATCAACATCCATCTCATTCATTAATTCAAGCATATTTCTAACCCATCACATATCTTGCCAAAATTTGTATCAAACGAGTTTACAAACACACAATAAGTTTCAAAACAAATTATGTCCACAAATAATTATTAACAAGCAATTACACAGACTAAATTTCCCTTATTTAACTCAAACTTTGAGAGGTCAAAAATTTACCCTTGAATTACCAATACTTCTAAACTTCATTAGCTTGAATGGTGCCAATTTTGGGTAGTCTACAATTCAACCACAAGGATAATCATTAATATCTTTATTTGGATAAATTTCAATGTTTAAACTTAACCCTTCTAACTTGCACAAAACATAATCCCTCATTTTCAAGCATAGCCGTCTATTAGCTTCCTTTAACTCAAATTATTATTAATGAACCATTAAACCACTATTAATGGCTATTTAAAACCTCCAACAATATCATTTATGATTATTTTTTGACAATTAATGTTCCCACCTACCAAATACTTGTGAAATAATTAATTCTTGATTTAAATAACCTAAATAACTTTTATTAACTTTATTTTAAGTCAATAGTTTAGACCTATAGCCTTTATGGATTGAAATCATTTTCTCAACTCATAAGAAAAAGGAGGAGAAAGGGAGCAAAGGGTTTTAGAAAACTTACCTTATGTATTTGGTGGCTTACAAATGCCCTCAAACCTCCCATGAATCCCTAGAGAGAACATGAGTGTGTCCTTCATTTCTTCTCTTTATTTTCCTTCTATTGTTGAACTTCTAATGCAATCTTATGACTACAAATTCTAACCATGTGCCATAGTGTTATGACACATTGCATAGAGAGCCTCTCTCTTCTATAATGGTCACATAACATTGCGGCAGATGTGATACACATCGTGGCATATGGCACACAAAACTCCTTCTTCAGATTGTCTTGCTTTTT